>NC_044992.1:39975900-40252111 GCF_008728515.1 Papio anubis
TTGATATTTTTCTTGTAAATTTAAGTTCTTTGTAGATTGTGGATATTAGCCCTTTGTCAGATGGATAGATTGTAAAAATTTTCTCCCATTCTGTAGGTTGCCTGTTCACTCTGATGGTAGTTTCTTTTGCTGTGCAGAAGCTCTTTAGTTTAATTAGGTACCGTTTTTCAATTTTGGCTTTTGTTGCCATTGCCTTAAATGTTATACATAAAACCATAAAAACCCTAGAAGAAAACCTAGGCAATACCATTCAGGACATAGGCATGGGCAAGGTCTTCTCCCTAATTTCTAGACCTGAGTTAAAGCAAAACTTAGTCTTTCAGACCCCTATGACTATTGGCTTGGTAATGCCACTGGAAAAAAAAAAAACCACAAAATTTTGTACCATTTGAATCCTGTAAGTGAAAATGTATCAGTTGTAATGGGGGTTCAGAGGGACTTGGTTATAAATGAAGTTCTCACTTGCACTTACCTGATGATAGTCTCAAAGGGACTCCAGCCAACCCTGGTGATCACTTCTCCAGTTCTTGTGTGTATAGTGACAAGAAAGAGCCTCAGCAACTGGCAGAAACCTGGCTCCATGAAATTACTTAAGGGTTAAGATAGTTAAAAATTACTTAAGGGTTAAGCAAGTTGAAGTCGTTGGATTTTCTCTCAATAGCAGTAAATAAAAAAGAAATATTTCACCCTTGATGGAATTGCAAAGGTATCTTTTAAAATTTTGAGTGATACAGAGGTGGCAATTCCGACTAAATTTCCATTTACTTTCTGAGTTTTTCCAGCGCATATGATTGACAGTTCTTCAGAATAAAAGGATTATGGAGAACTTATTCAGGTGGTGACTTCAATTGAAATGAGTGGTCCGTATAGGAACACCCTAATGGAGCAAATTAATAAAGACCTTAGCACTAAATATGAAACTGTTGATCCGGCAAATGAATTCCTCTTCAAATTTTAGAGTTTATTTTCACCTAGGCAGAGCAGTAGGATACTGTTAAAATCATGACTCAAGATTATATCAATTGTCTTCCTTTTCTGTCTCAACTGAAACAACAGGGACCTTGACTAATTTCATCGCTGCCAAGAAGGACTTTATTCTACTATATTAAAACTTGCATGTGAAAATCTAGAGAGTAGTAAGTAGCAGACACTCTAAATTTCTTGGTAAGATATATGTATCAGATAACTAGAATATATATCTTTGGAAAACATGCTAACTAAGGAAATTTTCTGCAAATACAGTGTTCTTAAACATATCAGGATATGTCCTTTAAAGTGAAGGATATATGCCTTAAAACAGATATTGTACTTTGCACCTCCTTTCACTGAGCAAAAGGTGGAGTACCTACATGGAATTCTTTGGGTTTTGGAGCAGAATAGATCAGTAATTATGGGGTTAAATATATATTTATATATACGTATATCAATAATCTTATATTATGTATAACTTTATAAATATGTCTGTAAACATGCTTATTAAAAATATTTTATATCAAAAAGATTCTGCTTGTCTACCCTGACAAATTTAAATAGTTTCATCATGAGCTTGAAAAGTTGCAAAGGATGCAATTCCTAGTGAATTATAAATATTGTCATTTCAAAAAAACCTCATATACTTCTTTTACTGTTATTTTTTATTTCTTTATAATTGACAATAACAGTGTATATTTAAGGGCTAAATGTGATATTTTGATCTATGTATACATTGTAGAAAGATTCAATCAAGCTAATTAACATATACAACACCTTACCAATTTATTATTTTGTTTGTGGTGAGACTATTAAAAATGTATTCTATTAGCAATTTTGAAATATGTAATACATTATTATTAACTGTGCTTACCATGCGGTGAATACATCACTACAACTTATTCCTTTAGTGTAACTGACACTTCATACACTTTGATCAACATCTTCCCTTTACCAATCCCTCCCGCTACCCCCAGCTTCTGATAACCACCTTCCTACTGTTTCTTTCTATGATATGGACTTGTTAAAATTCCAAAAATAAAAACAGTGTGCAGTTTCCTTAGAAAACTAAAGATAGAATTACAATGTGATCCAGTAGTCCCAGTTGTAGGTATACATCTAAATAAATTGAAACTGGTATGTCAAAGAGATATCTGCACTCCTATGTTCATTTCAGCATTATATACAATAGCCAAGACCTGGAAGCAATCTAAGTGTCCATCAGGGAATGAATGGATAAAGAAAATGTGGCGCATATATGCAAGAGAGTACCATTCAATGGTTCTTTAAAAAGAAGGAAATTCTGTCCTTCACAACAACATGGCTAAAACTGAAGGACATTTATGCTAAGTGAAATAAGCCAGGCACAGAAAAATGCTGTATGATTTCACATATATGTGGACTCTAAAAAGTCTGCCTCATAGAAACAGAGTATAGAATTCGTTTTTAATGCAGCCCATAGAATCTAAATACTACAGTGACTTGATATACACCATTGGCCACTTATAAAAAATAATGGGCCAGGCAAGGTGGCTCACGTCTGTAATCCCAACACTTTGGAAGGCCGAGGCAGGAGAATCACTTGAGGTCTAGAGTTCAAGACCAGTCTGGACAACATGATGAAACCCTGTCTCTACTAAAAATAAAATAATAATAATAATAAATACAAAATTTAGCCAGGTGTGGTGGTCCCAGCTACTTGTTGGTGCACGCTTGTAATCCCAGCTGAGGTGGGAGGATTGCTTGAAGCTGGGAGGCAAAGGTTGCAGTGAGTCGAGATTGCACCACTGCACTCCAGCCTCGGTGACAGAGAGAGACCCTGTCTAAAAAAAAAAAAAGTCATGAAAAACATTTCCCTTTAGCAACCATCAATTTTACATCTCCCCTTATCCTCCTTGAACTTGTGTTTGCATTCTACTTCTCCTAAGGATTGAATGCTAATATATTTTTTATCCTTGATTGATTTTACTGATTACACTCCCACAGTTCTCTGCTACAAAAATATTTTATTAATAAAAATTATTGTGATTATATATGTATATATTAATTCCTCCTACTATATATTGAGTCATTATAACAACTATAATTAATAAACAATTGAACACAATTACACACATATGAAGAACTTCAGAAATTATTTAACATATAATGTGTAATTTTATTTGAAATTTATCTAGATAAATTTCTTTACCGAGATAAATTTTCTTCTCAATGTGTTTAGGTATCTGTGGAAGAAGAGTGCTTATTGCAAAAATGAGACAGGGCTCAAAACTAATTTTACATGTTTTGTTTGTACACAGAAACATTATTCATATGGGCAAGTACCTCAGAATGAACAGAATGTTCTAACTGTATGTCAATCAATTTTTTAAAGCCCTTCTGAAGTATAAATTCCCCAAAACAGAAAGATAAAACACTGCTATGTTATCAAAAATTATTCTTAATTATCTATCAGCAAGCAACTGAATTATGTCCTTCTTCAATATTGTTAACAGCAAAAATTTAGAAACTCTATTACTTGCAAAAAGATATGTTTTAAAAACACAGTCATAACAATAACTCATTTTCTAAATTTTGAAGAGATGTAAAAAAAGACTTTTTAAAACTTATAAAATGACTATTGATAATAACACTGTCACTGAGAGGCACTTTATTTCATTCAACCTGATATAGTCAGAAGGAATTAAAAATTTTTGAATTGTTAAATTAAAAACACTTCTTCCAAGAAAATATTTTTATTGTTTTTATATTACTAAGTGCATTAAATGTATTAGCAGCAAAACTTTACAGAGACAGAGCTAGGGGTTTGAAGAAGAAAAAATAAAGAAAAGAAACATGAAGAGAAGTAGAAGAGGAACAAAAAAAAAACGAGGATAGGAGAAGGCAGGGAAGCAAGAAAGAAAAGAAGATGGGTACAGAATTGCATTTGACAGTGAAATGTTACCTTTAATATGTCTTAACAGTGCTTTATTTATTTTGACTTCACAGTGTTCACCCCTGGAAAGGATTTATTTATTTTTATCTTGGTTTGTGGAAGGGAGACTTGAGGTTGTTAAAGAGAAACTGTCATTGTTCTTAATACCACATTCTGTATGCAAATTCAGAAAATAGCAAAGCATGCAAAATTGTGCCATTTATGATGTTACACTTGGATTTCAGCAGGTACATGTACAGGGAAACATTTGACAGGTTTCTGGTGCCTTGATTAAAACATATTTCCAAGATATGGATATTTTAAATTGCTTCTGCGTTTAGTGTCCCTAGGAAGAGTGAGACGTATGCCTTTGTTTTGTAATATGGAAGAAGTGCTCTCATTAATAGCATGGCCGGGGAGGTAGGAAGGGAGAACTACTTGATTTCTAAACAGAAGATGCATTTTCAGGCACATCCATTTCTTAGAAGAGTCGCATGGACTTGATGAGATAGAAATTAATTATCTAGTCCATACCCATATGTCCCTTGGTAATACAGTATACCTCTTCCCAAGTACACCAAATATAGTATACTCTTTGGATCACATGTACCCCAGTTCACATCTGTCAGTTTTCAGGGTTCAAAGCAAGTGACACTTCTATAGGTGTTTGCTGCTACACTCTAAATGGCTTTCTTCCTCCACATATATATCCCATCAGACCCAATGATACTTGAAATTTCTCCAGTAGCCTAGAATACAGTAGGGAGCCCATAGCATGTATGATAAAGAAAATGGAGGAGATTCTCCCCAAAATTTTGCATCAAGGTCATACTCTTAAGCGAGTAATTTTTCTCCTTCAATACATCCAGCATGTTGTTCATCTTTACTCTTTTTTTTTTTTTTTTTTTGAGACGGAGTCTCGCTCTGTCGCCCAGGCTGGAGTGCAGTTGCCGGATCTCGGCTCACTGCAAGCTCCGCCTCCCGGATTCACGCCATTCTCCTGCCTCAGCCTCCCAAGTAGCTGGGACTACAGGTGCCCGCCACCTCGCCCGGCTAGTTTTTTGTATTTTTTAGTAGAGACGGGGTTTCACCGGGTTAGCCAGGATGGTCTCGATCTCCTGACCTCGTGATCCACCCGTCTCGGCCTCCCAAAGTGCTGGGATTACAGGCTTGCGCCACCGCGCCCGGCCTCATCTTTACTCTTAACTTCCTAGCTCAAGCCTCTTTCACTACTCATCTGGACTTGACAAAACCTCCTAATGTGTCTTGCGTTCACTCTGTCTTCCTAAGGGCTATTCTCAGACAGTAACATATTTTTTCAAAAACTCAATCAGGTCATACCAGTTCCTTACTTATAACCATCTAATGGTTCTTCATTGTACTTAAAATAAATGTAAACCTCATATTAAGGCTTCCAGCTTCCTAAGTGACCTGGTTTCTGCCAACCACTCCAGTCTAATTTCAGTTTTTCGCTCTAGTCATTCTACCTACATGAGCTGCTTTCTGTTCTTCAAATACTTCAGATCCATTCCAGCTTTAGAGCACTTGCTGTATTATATGCCTAGATGATTCTATTTAAATATTTCCTTCTAATTCCCTACCTTTCATTTTCTATTTCCCAGCCCAAATTTATTTTTCTTTATATGTTAAAGGGTGATATGATACATGTGTGCGTATATATGTAGGTGTATGTATATTTGAGAAATTTGAGAAACTAATGAATAAATGTGTTGACTTCTGCATAGTATGTCTTCCACTGTATTTAATATAAAAGATATTTGGCATAGTTTAAATCTTTATTTCCTAGTACTCAGAACATTGCCTGCACAATTAAAGGAATCAATAAATGGGGATAATAATCATAATAGCTAAAATGTATTTAAGGCAAGGTACGATTCTAAATGAACTGTCTGATTTAATCCACACAACCTTTAAAATAGGTCCAGTTAGTATGCCCAGTAATGAGGAAATAGAGGCATAGCATGAGTAAATGTCAAAGCAGAAATTTGAACTCAGGGCTTTTTTTTTTTTTTGTATAGCCAAGACTTCAACCAGTTTCTAATGTAAGAAAGATTAAATGTTGGTTGTTGCAGCAGGTGTACATTCCTCTATTGTCCTGTTTGGATTCTAATCATTGACTACAGACTAAGGTTTGATATTATAAAAGTATAGTGTCAGTATCATTCGTGATCTAGCTAGATTTCCGATCATATTCTCCCAAGTTCGAGGCATCTGCATCTTTTTAACTTCAGATTGGAGAATGCAGCTTTTGTGTAAGCCAAGAACAAAAATTTCTAATATGTCTTCTCATCTGTATCTTAAAAGCCACCCATGGCAAAACAGGGTCTGCAAAGCAGATTTCACACATTACCAGCAAGAAATCTGGCAAGGCACGGCCTAACTGCAACCATTGCAAATAGGGCAGAAAATACCAGGGGGCAAGACTGGTTAATATTGCCATTTTTAGTGTAGTATCCACACCTCTTTCACCAATAAGATGAGGCCCTCGATCTCTCAGTAAGGGATGAATGAAGAATTTCAGAGAAGAAATAAAATACTGAATCTAACACCCTAGGTAGGATAACATGGAAAGACTATGGAAGAAAAAGGGCCTGTTACTGAAACTCTTCTAAGAATATACCTGTTGGATTGGTATGAAAAAGTGAACGTAGCCACAGAAGAAAAGTAGAATGAGGCTTGGAAGAAAGAAGTTTATGACACTCATGACTCCCAGAGGGGGAGTCACCACATGTCATGCAGAGTCACAGCACTCCTGTTGGTGAGGAGTAAGGGGAAAGCCTAGGTCAACCTTTTATTGGAGCTTCCAGAGGAAGACAAGGCAGGAAAGAGTGAGCATTTTAGAAATGGATAGTTTGCATAATTCTGAGGACTCTGGACTATGGGAGTGGCCTCTTGTTGACTGGTTTCTTGCCCTAGGACAATTTAGGGCAGGAAAAATATTGGCTTGGTGCCTGCAAATTAGATAAAGAAGCAATTGAGGGAGGGTAGAGACTCTGGATTGGTTGGTTTGCAAATGAAAGCTATGCTCCTGGGCAAATTGTTATTATCTTCAGGAATGAGGTAGCCCTGGGAGAGGTAGTCTTTTTCTCCAGGTCTGTAAAACCCCAAATGCCAGAGCATCAGGATATAGCAAATACAAAAATGTGGTTAATATAATTAGCCTGGTGATAAATGAATGTCAAATAGACAAATATAGACTCTAAAAAAAAAAAAAAAAAAAAAAGCAGAGCAAATAAGATAATTGCTCTTCCCTCACATGCAGCAAAAGCAGCAAATCTTTAGCTTCATTCAGGTTTTTACGATACTTACCCTTATAGGTAGATTATGTAGTTTATAAACTAAAAACAAAATACAAGCCATTATATTATCAAATATTATGTCCAAATTGTTACAAATGATTTTCGGAATTTATAGAAATTGTTAGAGAATGGAATTACTTTATGACCTGTGTACATGTTGTTTAGTTTTCACATATTTAATTTCTGTTGGTGTTTCCAGCAAGCACTGTCTGTTACATTAGGAATTTCACTGGAAGGGCCATGGTCTTCTGCGTTCAAGCACCTTTTCAACTTTTATAGAAATAAGAAGCTTCATATAAGAATCTGGATGATACAAGGGGGAAAAAAACCAATATTTTGTGAGAATTAAAACTTGCTGTAATACCAAGATGGAGTCTGGGAGAGGAGGTGATTGCTCTGAACTTTGAAAAACAGGTAGTATTTAATAGGCAGGACCTCACACATGGAGGACATACGAGCACGGGGAGGGGAAGATGCAAGGTACGTCACAATAGTAACATTCAGTAGGTGTTCTGGTAGTATGGGACCCAGCAGAAGAGCTATAGGAAATTTGGCTGAACGGCCATGGAGAACTGATGTGTATACTTTTAACTATCGGACTAAAGATATTCTATATTATGAAATGAATGACTTACAAGACATGTGACAAGCGCTTTCACCCAGGTCGAAAAGCAAAAACAAAACCCGGAACTGGAAAGGTGGAAATGGAGATCAACTATTACTAATAAAAATTTTTGGCTACAATTTGTTTTCAAGTAAAATTAGAGAAACTTTATAATTAAAATTGAAGTTATTTCTTCCCCTCCCCATTATCATAGGCAACCATATAATTAATCAGTGTATATCCAAGCAGTAATATTCCACAACACTTCTAGATAGATCTGTATACATTGATGCTATAAATTGTTTTCTGAAATTTATATAAATGCTACACACACACACACACACACACACACACACACACAGGTCAGTCCTCATTATTTGAAGTTAGATTTCTATAAGCCTCTGGTCACAATCAATATATAAACTGGTTTTATAAGTGTTTTAGTTTAAAGATACATTATGTAATATATATTGTAATTTATTAATATTGAAATCCTGGCCAATAGCACTATAACTCATGCTGAATGGAACTTATTAATATATATATATTTTCTCTATACATGACACATCACAGCCTGCTTGTGCTTAGAAACACTAGACAGCATTTTAGCACTACACTTGTAATCATTTTAAACTGTGACATCACCAAGAAAAAGCCCAAAAATGTGAAAGATGTGACGCTAGATATTCTGTGAAAAGGATACTTCTTTACAGGAGGAGAGCTAAAACAATAAGGCAGATAATTATTTTGTTTGACCTCAGATGCTGAAAACGTGTGAGTGAGGTCAGGGGACTTAAATGTTGCTCTGCACATTTCTACGAATAACTTTGAGTATTGATTTAAGAGTTACAAATAAATTTTACCAAGTGAATTATTGAATATAAAATCCAGAATTAAGGAGGATAGTCTCTCTCTCTCTCTCTCGATATATATATAGCATATATATAAACACACATACATCTCTCTCTCTATATATAAAATATATGTATAACATATATATGATATATATAAAACAAAATATTTTGAGTTTTTTTCCCCTTGTATCATCCAGATTCTTATATGAAGCTTCTTATTTCTATAAAAGTTGAAAAGGTGCTTGAAGGCAGAAGACCATGGCCCTTCCAGTGAAATTCCTAATAGACAGTGCTTGCTGGAAACACCAACAGAAATTAAATATGTGAAAACAACATATACACATGTCATAAAGTAATTCCATTCTCTAATAATTTCTATAAATTCTGAAAATTATTTGTAACAATTTGAACATAATATTTATGTCTCTATACACATGTATATATTTATACATATATATGTACATATGTATAGAGAGAGACATAGATACACACACAAACACATATACATATATATGCATGCCATGTATATGCTGGTACTATAATTATAATATTTCCTTCATTTAACATTTTATTTTTGTATCTATGTGATATTCATTTTGATGGCTGTGTGGGATCTCCATTTGTGACTCAGTCAGTTTAATATTTTCCATATCAATGAAATGAGAACTTTTACAGTATCTAAAACACCCTCACATACATGTATCAGCTCTCTGTAGCCTCCATTCACTAGAATATAATAGAATAAATTTTTTCTTATTAAAACATTTTTGAGAAAGTATTAACCTTGCTGGCTAGGCCTGACTATAGATGGAAAATCCAAACCCAAACCTGTACAAATGCTTCTAAACTCCCCAACTGTAGCTAAGTTAAACTAAATATGTTAATAAATATTGCCTACAACTTTTGTTAATTAAGTCATTTAAATTAGCATGGAGTATGTGTAACTTGGATAAATACTACAGACAAAAGAAAAGTATGACGTAATGCTATTTTCACGGAATTTCTGGTCTAATATGGGTAAATGGACCTACCTTAATGTAAACCAATGAGTTCGGTTAAGCAGTACAGATTCTATGATTTGGGGGTGTAATCTGGCAAAAATGTAGAGGATAAATTAAAAATAACAAGAAAAATAATTAAGAAATAATGGTTGAAAAGTACCGAAGTGCATTCTAGATATAATAGGATTATTTAGACTGAAACAGCTTTATAGACTAAGGCATGGAGGTGAAAAAGAGCATGGTCCCAAAAAAGAATCTAAAATAATTCAATATGGTGGGAGCATAGTTGATGAGGCACAGCATGGTGAGTGAGGAGACTGGTTGGGTAATGGAGGGCCAGATGATTGAAAGCATTTTATACCATGATAACCCATCTGGATTTTATTCTTAGATAAAGGAGAGTTTTTGAAGTGTTTTCAAGCATGGAAATGGCTTAAAATTGGGGCCTTTGGAAGATTATGCTGGTGACAGAAAAAATAGATCGAAGGGGTGGTTAGATGAGGAGCCTGAATACCAGTTAGAAGGCTATTCCGGTAGCCTAGGCAAGAGAAAATGAGGGCCTGCCTAAAATGAGGCAATATTCTTTCCTGATGGAGATGCATTTAGCCTAATAGCATTCTCAAAGACTGAAGAGTGTCAAATTTAAGCTCTCACTAGATCACTCATTTCTTGGTTTTGTAAGTAGTCTGGGCAACTGTTCCTTCAAAATTCTATTTCTCTATTAAACGAACTCTTATTTATCTCCACAGGTGGAAACTTGACATCTCTAAGGGCCATGGCAAACACATTATCTCTAAGTTATCATTTCTTTATTGCATCATTTAAAGATTTATTTAGTCTTCATGCTTGACTGCCTTTGCCCTCTTTCTTTTATGAAGAATAGGTACTATTTTTTAATGCCTAGTCCACATCATTCAATTTAGTTTAATTCTCCTTACCATCAAAAATCAAAAATAAAACCAACATCAAAATGAAAGAAAATGCATTTTCTCTTGAAATAGCCACCAACCAAACTCAGATGCTAGTGCCATTGATTCTCTTTCCTTTTCTTATTATGAGATGCCCGAAACTATTATCCAGTCTTTGTGGAAAAAAACATTCATTTCCCATTAAGAGGTTTTTAGATGCACACATAATTAGTAGGACTTTCTAGATAATACCAGATTGGGCTCAGATCTCAGAGAATTTGGAATTGTAACTTGTTTGAACTATTTCCAGGTCCTTATCAGAACACTTTTTTCCTTACATCACTGATCTGCTCAAGAATTCAGTCCCTGGATTAAAATCTGAAGCATATACCAGTAGGTCTTTATTTTTATATTTAACTATCTGTAAGATCCAATAATTGCATACTGGTATTACCCGTTCATATCTTCTATGTCTATCTTACAGGTTTTTAGTAAGTATTCCTTATGACTGCAGCTCTAATTATTGTCCCTTGCCAACAAGAAATGCAGTTTATTTATAAACAGATCACATGCTAATCTAATACTTCAGCATCCAAACTATGATCAGACTTTAAACCCTATAATAGCCCAATGTAAAATGCTTTAATTGAATCACAAAGAGGGAAAGCTATAATCTTATAAATCAGCCTCAGGAATGTGACATACTGAGAATGCTTTTCTGGAACTTTTTAATTGCATGACATAGCAGGCATCATAAGTCTGTAAAAAGGGATGTATTTCCTATAAGCAATCATGTTATGTAATTTAAAATGCCATGCTAGTAATACTAGTTTTTGAGCTCAGTGCATCATTCTCATTAGTCAATACAGATCTTCAGGCTTATAAAAATGTCTGTGTGAGCAAAAGGATAAATGGTTATCACACTACACTAAAGTGTCTTGGTGATAAGGTCAAACTCCCAAATTCAACAAACAAAGAAGGTGATCTTTGGAGACAAAAACCCAAGCCCACATCTGAGCTCTGCTATTTTTCTACCTTGTGGCTTTGGTCATTATCTACCTTGTCCAGGCAGGATCTACCTTGTCCAGGCAGGATCTACCTTGTCCAGGCAGGATGTACCTCAGAAATTCCACAAGCAATTAATAAAGGTGACAATTTGGTAGAAAAGAGAAAATAGGGGAATTGAATTAATGCTGTCTTTGCATGACAAATTTGCTGTTGAAATTTATGCTACTAGTTTGTTTTGGATGCCTTGATGGAAAATGTGATGTGTTTTATAGTCAAATCATTTCCATCCCTTCATCATAGGCCTTAGTTATAAAATGTTACCAGCCAGAGTGACATTAGTTAATGTGTTCTATGCCTAACACAGACTGTGAGCTCACCACAGCTCTGTCTTTTTCTTCTTTGCCCTTCTCTTCTCTACTTATCCTCAGTCCAGGCCCCAGATAAGGCAACCATATTGGTTTTGTCTCCCATCCAAAGACATACTCCTTTGTCAGACACCCATGTTGGAACTTGAGATAACCAGTTGCCAACAGTTCACTATGTGACTGGATTCCTTACTCTACTGATATAACTACTTAAGATTGCCAGTCCTGGCCGGGCGGGTGGCTCACGCCTGTAATCCCAGCACTTTGGGAGGCCGAGGTGGGCGGATCACGAGGTCAGGAGATTGAGACCATCCTGGCTAACACGGTGAAACCCCGTCTCTACTAAAAATACAAAAACTTAGCCGGGCATGGTGGTGGGCGCCTGTACTCCCAGCTACTGGGGAAGCTGAGGCAGGAGAATGGCGTGAACCCAGGAGTCGGAGCTTGCAGTGAGCCGAGATAGCGCCACTGCACTCCAGCCTGGGCAACAGAGCGAGACTCCGTCTCATTTAAAAAAAAAAAAAAAAAAAAAAAAGATTGCCCGTCCTAAGCTTCGGTCTCTTAAATAAAGAATAGCACATTTTGGAAAGCCATCTTAAGGTTTTTTTTTCCTTGCTTCATTAGTGTCTTAATCCGTTTGGGTTGCTATAACAAAATACCATTGACTGGGTAGCTTATGAACAACAGAAATTTATTTCTCACATTTCTGGAAGCTGGGAAGTCTACAATCAAGGTGCCAATGGATTAAATGCCTAGTGAAGGCCAGTTTTCTGCTTCATAGATTATGCCTTCTTTCTGTGTTTTCACTAAGTGGAAGGGGCAAGGCATTTAGTTCCCTTGCATCTCTTTTATATGAACCCTAAACTCACATCCCAGAAGGTTCTACCTCAGAATAACATCACCTCGGGAGTTAAAATTTTAACATAGGAATGTTAGGATACAAAAACAAATGTTGACTATAGCAATTAGGAATTTGGAAAATTAGACAAAGGGTAAAAATCTCTGAGGTACTCTTATCACCTAAAGCTTCATTTAATGATTGAATCATTATAAAAGTGACTTTTTAAATGCTGAACAATTACGACCAAAAGTAGATCCTAAATAGACCCCTTTTTAATATCTTGCCCCATAACTGCTCATAATGAAACAGTGACCTTAAATGCATGGCTCATTTGTGAATGTTAACTCCAATACAACTTTCTGTCTAATGAGATTGGTCAAAACTGATTGACAGTCACTTGAAGGGATGCTAATCACAGTTTTGATGCCATTTAAAGACTCCACATGAGTCAAGCTTTGTTTGGGCTCAATAACATACATTATGTATCTCTATGGATACATACACAAACACATACATGCACATTTTATATACAAAATATACAACCGTAAGTTTGAAGAAACTCACTTCACCACCTCTGAATAGAGTTAATGTGTTCCTCATTTTCTTCTAAGACACATTTAATCCCTTCTTCTCATAGAGATCTTTTTTTCTGGAAACAGCATCTCACTATGTTGAGCAGGCTGGCTGACCTTGATCTCAAGTCATCCCCCTTAGCCTCCTGAGTAGCTGGGACTATAGGCAAGCACCACTACACCCAGCTATTCTCCTACAGATGTTATTGTCCTACCTTATGCCTAGTTCCAATGTCACCACCCCTTGAATATCTACTCTGTTAATATTACCCTTTTTTCACACCAGGCAGAATTTTTCTGTCTTTTCTATGTACTCCTACAGAAATCAGTAATTACAGTATAGCACTTATCACATAATTTTATAATTGGTTACAGATCCTTCTTCCCCGGGGTTATGTTCCCTTTAAAAGGATTATTCATTCACTATGAAACCATTTAGTACATTCTAGGAGTGAGGCCTTCTAAAAGGCACTGTTCCCTGACTTCAAGGACCTGATCCTCATGGAAGAGAAATGTTAATCAAATTATCAGACAACTCATAATAAAAGTAAAACTCTAATTAGTGCCACTGCCATAAAAGATAGATTTTCTATGAATGCACAGAAAAAGATAAATTGGACCTGAAGGGATGAGAAAAGGGTTCCCTGAATAACAGACAATTGAGTTGGATGTTGGAAGAATGAGTGGGCTAAGAGGGAGGAGGCTCCCTCTTAAATAGGCTAAGAGGGAAGAGAGGCATAGACCTATTCCATCTAATTTAACTGTTTTTCAATGATAAAATGTTTTCAATGATAAAAATTTCATGCACATATACATACACACATGTGTATGTACATACATATACGGGGCTATGTGTGATCAGACTGCTTCAATTGTTTTGACATACAGAGTGTGCAGCAGACACATAATGCCGTTGACCCTTTCTGTGCTTGCCTGACTCTGTAGTAAATAGTCCCTATTCATCCTGGCTGCTTTCCATTTCAAGCACTCCTGTTTCTTTACTTTTAATCCCAAGGGTTTTCTCTAGCTCCCTGGGAGTTTGCTATACCACAGCAAAGCAGCCCAGAAAATGTTGGGCTGAATGCCGCCCCCAGAGGCAACCATCATCAAATGAGTGACAGGACTTGGCAGATAAATAGCATATGTCTTTAGCCGTTCATGAGACAATTCTGAGATGTGTTTTAACCAGTTCCTCAGAGGGTTCCCCATGGGATTGAGGCTACCATGGCAACCTGCTTATTACAGCACTACTTACTGTATTCTCTCCCTTTCTGGCCCTACTGTCCTCCCTTCTTCACTTGTGCTTCAGCAGACCATCTTGCAGATAAATGACCTGTGCACAAGTCCTTGTTAGGGTGTGATATTGGGAGACAAGAAAAACTCAAACTAAGAATGTAAAGTGACTGTCAATCAAGGCAATGGACAAATTCTAATGTCTATCACATATACTGTGAAATGCTTCTTTAAATGCCCTGAACTTTGACATAGTCACAAGTGATAGTAATCATTGATTACCCTTTGCATGAGAGCTTATTTCCATTGCGATGATAATCTAGAAAATTGCCAGTTTCTTCACATTTCAGCCAGTGTTCTGTCTCTGTCTTCTGGTCAACTCTGAGAAGTCAGAGATCTGGTTGCTTCCTTAATATGTGTGGCCTGTGGTCTCTTTAACATGGGCCAGATAGAGTCTGAGTAGGAAGGGTGAGACTTGGTTAAAAGTAGGTTGTAGGACATGGACAGTTCTCAGAAGGGAGCTTTATTTTCTCTGGACTCTTTTTTGTGTGCGTGTGTGTCATTTTACTATGAGATTTACTGCAGGTGACTCTGTTCCCTTGGACTGTATTCTAGCAGTGGCAAAAGGGACTACTCTGTAATATTCTAAGACTATTCTCTGGGATATGAGGGACAGGAAGGACAAAAGTCCTGATATAACACAATTCCTCCCTGACATGCTAAAGGTATGCTCAACGTGCTTAAGGGGTATTGTCACCCTTTCTTGTGACTCCCTCTGTCTGTTGTCCAAATAGTGCACTTTGCACTTTGTGTATCTGCACCTTGGGAAAGTTATATCTGGTAAATCTTGCTAGTAAATCTTGACTTTTTATAGAATCAAATTCAACATTTGTGGAGTATCTGTTCTGTGCTGAACACTGTGAATAGGCAGTTTGTTTACCTTATTTAATTTTTGCATCCATCATGCGACAGACACATCACCATCTCATGTTACATGTGAAGAAGTGGATGTAGAACAGTTAAAGCGTCGTAGCCAGCAATAACAATCTAAAGAGTTAAATGTAAATCCGAGGCTCTCCCTAGCACTTCATAATTCAAAAGATTTGAAGACATATGATCTGGTGAAAAATTAATAGCGAGCATAGTTGTTATATTTTTCCCATTATGAGCTCTTAGAAAATTGTTTCTCTTCTTAATTATTCTCTTTGTCTTCTGATGAATATAATAACTCTTAAAACAGCATCTTGCACAAGGATTCTGTGGTAAAACAAATGATGTAATTTATTCTCCCATATCCTTAATGTGGAACATATCAGCATTGTATTTACTAATGTAAAAACCTACAATTTTGGCTATCATACGCATAATGAAGCCCAATCACAAAACCCAGCTGAGGGTTAGTCACAGAAAATGAGTGCTATTCAACCATAAGATCTGAATAGCAATTCCCAGCATGCCACACTGACCTTCTCCCATAAAATTGCAAACTCAATCTTCCCCCTCCTTCCCTACCTCCAAACAGATTCAGAAGGTTGAAAAGAGAGTAATTGTGTCTAAATATTCTAATATACTTAGATTTATAATTATGTGCTAAATGATAGCCCCATAAAAAATAAACATCTTGTTTATGGAGATTAGTATAATGTGCTCTGTAGAATTTCACGACAATAGGACTCCTAAGACAATAATATATTATCCAGAATGGCATTGTGTTCATGTTTGCTCAGATGCTCACAGAGGATTAGCTGGAGCTCAGATTTTATACTCACTTTCTCATATTATTTAGTATTAAATAGGCAAGATCTGTGTTGAATCCAATCTTAGAGTCTCCTTTTCCTTAGTTTCATTAATGTTGGAACCTTGTGTTCAAACTTCCTAGAAATCCATTTGTAAAGCCCTCAACTATTCTTTCATTTACGGGAACGAGCAGCAGATTGCCGAACAGAGATGAAAATTAGGGTAGCTTTTCTTGCTACTAGAAGAGCAAGCAAAGTTTACTAACTTGTCATGTTAACCCTTTCTATTATGAAGAAATGGTCTGGAAATAATTAAAAGGACTGTTTAATAAAGGTAATTTGCAAATTATAAATTTATATATGAATTAAGACAAAAATCACTAATTATCAGGCACAATTCTATTTGGGAAATTGCATCTATTTATTTTAAGGTATAACATTTGGAAAGTAAAAGAGCTAATCCATATTATGGATTTTTGTGGAAAAGGATTTGCTACCAAAAAGAATTGGTTCCAGATGGCTAGGCATTTTTGATATGTCCTTGAAGGCTCATACCCATTGCTTTATTAGAAGCACATGCCGGTTATTAGCATCTAAATTTTAAATTAATGGCTAAAGTAGATTCACAAGTGAGAAAGTCTAGTGACAGAAGTGGCATTGCTTTAAATGTCAATGAAATGTCTAACACTAATAGGATATTTAGTTAATTCCAAATTCACTGGACAAACCAAAACCTTATGTACTCACAAATTTCAATCTTAATGTCAGATATTCAAAGTATCTCAGCACAGCTGAAGTTTCCATGACCCTTTAGGAATTTTAGTTTTATAAACAACATGCTAATACAGCGCTGTGGATAAAATGTTCAGTTCTCCAGTAGGAATCTGGGCCTAATCTCATCTCTTCATTTACTGGTGATGAAGCCTACACTGAGTCACTTTCTTTTTCAGTTTTTTAATCTATGAAATAGTAATAGGTACAGTACATATTGCATAGGGTTGCCAAAGGAATAAAATGAGATAATGGAAAAAATCAGTTTATGTAATACAGCTCTTTGTTTATAATTCTATTTTTAAGAAGTGGTTATTCCTATATTACCCTGAGGCAAAGTGGGAGCAGAGATTATGAGGACTGATTCTTTCTCTAAGGCTGTCAAAGTTCCATATGTTTGTCAATAACAGCGCACTTAATATAGAGAAATACTCCAAAGTCATAATGGTAAAATACTAAAACAGAAGCAACTTTTTTTGGCTGACTCAAACATGTAATGATTCGATGATGTAAGTGAAATTTCCATATATTTACTTAAAATACAAGCTTTACCAATTTTCCTTACAAAATTATATTTCAATACATTAAACATAAAGGACATATATGTCAATTTTTAAATGTTTGTTTCTTTTATTCTCACACTCATCTTCAGTATCATTGCCATTTTGTACCATTCGTGTTACACTTTGAGTCATCTGACAGGTCTCTAGAGCATGTTTTCTTCTATTTTACGTATGTAATTTGAGATATCCATGTATATGTCCATTGGAAAATTTTTCCTAAGCCATAAGAATGCATTTAGATTTTATTAGAAATTTTTGGTTTTCATTTGTCCTGTAGGTTTATGTTTACAATCACCGCAATATAACCATTTGCTACATTTCTTTTAAAACAGTCTTTTTAAAGTCTATTTTAAAGTCTTGAGTAAAGTAGTTTGGAGAACTGGTTTAGTCAAGAAAGACAAAGACTTCCCAGAGGAGGTCAGATATAAATTGAGCCCCAAATCGTGTGAGTGTTTAGTGAAAGATGGTGGCAGTAGTTTCCATGGTACATTAATGACAAGGAGAGCAGCCAAGGGCTACCGCGCTAACCCAGTAATAAATTGTAGGCAGCAGGTAACTAAGTGGAATAGTCAAATCAAGCAGTCACATCAACGATGAAGCACAAAGATTTCATCGAAGAGAAAGAATATGGGTCGATTAAATATGAGAGTTGAAGTAGAGGTCATAACAGGTACTCAAATATTGTTTGTAAAATGAATGAGGAAATGATCAAAAATAAGTGCACAGTTTCAAGTCAGAAATGGCATAGTTGGCAAAAGAAGCTTTTTCAGTGCTCAGGAAGGTGGGACTTACAGTGAGGCATTGGAAATAAGGGATTGGATGACAGAAATAAGTGAAGAAAGCTGCTGCTCATGAAGGTTTAGATATGGAAATGGAAATCATCCATGGAAGGGAGCAGGTGCAAAAAAATGCAGCATGGCTGAGATTAAAAGCAGTCTATGTAATGTATGGCTTGGGTGTTGCTTTTTACTCTCTTTATGCCTGAGTGGTTGTGTTATACTTACAGAAAACAACTGTAATATAGTAGAAGGGGTACTGGGCATGAAATCAAGAACTGAGTTCACATTTTTCATGTACTATCTATTAGCTACGTGATCTTTAGCAAATTACTTAACATCCAAGATGTTTTCTTTTTAAATAAATTATTTTTAAAACACCATGTCTTTCACAGAGTGTTTGTGAGAATTAATGAAATAATCTAGGGAAAATCTACAGCAGACTGCCTACTACATAGTAAATATTCAGTGACCAGTTTTAAAATTATACTTGACAATTTTAACGACAATTGTAATGGTTCTGAAATAGCAAATAACAATTTTCAATTGTGAAAAGACAATGTCTTCTCCCAAGCAAAGTATTAATGTTATAACAGAGGAACAGGTCTTGTTTATTTCTGGGTTGAAGTACGTACACAGCATCTTGTCTCTTAGAAGTAAAACAAGAATGGAGAACTTCCTAGCTTTCCCCTGAAAGTACCTGCTTAACTGAATAACTTAAGTTTAGCCAGTGTAAGTGACAAAAGGGAAGTATCTAAAACAGGAGAAGCATTCGATCTAATCTTCTTTGAGTCTTATCAGAAATTGCCATTGTGACATCTGAGTTTGTGATTTCCTCATAGTGAAGTCTCCACTACTGTCCTCTGCCTGGTTAAAACACGACTCCTTCTTCCCAGCGGAAGGCACTTAATCCACATTTGCCCTCTTGTAGACTTTTCCCATGATGTTTTAGATGAAGCTAGATGAAAAGGCTTATTTTCTATTCTGATTGCTGAACTGGAATGATGTAAGCCCCTAAATAAACAAAATGTTTTCTTATTTACAAAAGATGCTTTGCATTGGGATATACAAGGTGCTTTAGCAATCTTGGAGATTTGTGGAGGGAAATGGATAAAGTTTGTCAACATCTGTAGTACAGCATGGATCTATGTGGATGAAGAGGCCATTACCAGAAGCAGCCATAAAGTGTGTTGGGTCAAATATAAAGCAGAGAGAGAATAATAAACGGCCTAGGAAGAAGTGATGAGATGATTAATGATAAAGACCTGACACACATAGTCCAGAAATATCTGTATTCTCCATACAAGGTCACTGAACAGACTTGTTTGGCAAACTAGCCAGTATACTATTACCAAGACTTGGGTCCTGAGAGACTGTCTTGGGGATTATTGCTATTTCAAAGTCAACCTTAAGAAGCAGAGGTATTCAGTAAGATTTGCACACACCAAAGCCAGTGCTCCTGCAGGTCTACTTAGAGGGAGAATGAAGAAAAGAAAGTGGGAAAGAGCCTGAGCAGGTGGGCTATAGATGAGAACTCCCTGGGTGCCTGCTTTCAACTGAGGGAAATTAAAGTAGTAAAGCTGGTCCCCTTGGCTGCAGAGCTTAGGATTTTCCATAACAGTAAAGTGGGTTCCTGGAGTAGAGTCAGGATCTGCTTTGGTGTCTGCTAAAATATATTTTACTGAGCCCCATCCAGGCCTATGAATCGATATTTAAAGAGGCTCTGCTGGTTAATCTTAGGCACACTGAAGTTTTGGAACTCTTATTCTATAGCTGCAGGTAAAGAAAATGTCCTGAGAGATAACTGGCCTGATGTGTATTGAATCTCTTCTAGTTTACTGAAGAAGGAGCAGAGTTGGCATTCTCATTAGAACCCAACTGAGAGTTTGGCTCTCCAAAGCATCGTCCTGGGTACTGTGTTCTCTGGAAAGGCATAGACTAACTAGGATATCTGATTTCTTGCCTTCTTCTATAAAATAAAAGAAAAAAATATTTGTATTTTTTCTCATTCTGATCCAACAGAAAAAGAACTTTTATTTTCCCTTCGTACCATTTCTACTATATAGAAACTGAGCATCATAACTTTCTCAGGTTAGCCTGGCCTTCGTCATTTATTCACACCTGGGAGGCATTGGTATACACTATTTAACAGCTGGCCTTGGGATATATCCACACTTACTCCCAGCGATCAAAGCCTTGTTTGTTCAGCATCTTTATAATCTCTGTTTTCATTCAGACAGGCATGAGACTCTTCTCTACCTGCCATTTAGTAATAGTAGCCAGGCTGAGTGACAAACACTCCAGTCCCTAACCCTTCTTATTTTGACAAGCTTTTCATAAGAGTTCACCTTTGCTTCACACCTTTGCAAAAAGGTGAATACGTGTTGACATACACATTCTTTTTGGACATCTCTCTAACAGCTGTCAGGATGAACTTGTATTTTCTGCTTGTCTTACACAGTCTGTCACAAAGCCCAGGAGAGTCTTTGCTTTCCGGATGTAATGCAATCCCCACACTTGGAGTTTTTCTATTTCTTTCAGGTACTGATAACCTGGTTACTAAAAATGCTTCTGCATTGATTCGAATTGAGCATTAACTTGAAAAGGTTCTAAGATTCCTTTACTGTTTAAAGGGATGTACAGTAAAATCAGAATGAACCTCTCAAATATTTCATGCTGTTTCTGGTTTTGGAATATATGCTAATCAATTATTCATCATTCCATTTTGTTATGTGATCTGTACATGCTTATAGGATAGTCTATCCAGACTCCTGTTACTGAGTTCTTTTCTAGCAAGATGTAGCAGAAGAACTTGAAATAATTTATGGGACAGGTCAATATGTATTGTTCTTAGTGTCAGAAGATTCCTGAAATGACACTCTATGGCTAACAGGGATTTATAAGCCTCTAAGTATTAACCTAGAATTAACTTTGGTGAATACACCCTAAGAATAAAAACTACATTGCTTATAAGAATTCGATATTCTTGGTCAGGTGCTGTGGCTCACGCCTGTAATCCCAGCACTTTGGGAGGCCAAGGAAGGCGGATCACAAGGTCAGGAAATCGAGACCATCCTGGCTAACATAGTGAAACTCCGTCTCTACTAAAAATACAAAATATTAGCCAGGTGTGATGGTGGGCACCTGTAATCCCAGCTAATCGGGAGGCTGAGGCAGGAGAATAGTATGAACCCGGGAGGCAGAGGTTGCAGTGAGCTGAGATCGGGCCACTGCACTCCAGCCTGGGTGACAGAGCGAGACTCCGTCGCAAAAAAAAAAAAAAAAAAAAAAAAAAAAAAAAAAAAAAAAAAAGGATTTGATATTCTTATTTGAACCAAAAATTATTTACATGGAAAAGAGAAATGGTGAGAAGAGGCAAAGAGAAGAATAAGAAAATATAAAAAAAGCATGAAAGGAAAGAACTATCAGAGATGAAAGAACATTCATTATTGAAAGACATAAGGGTTTTAATCCTCACTGAGCTGTCTACCACTTGTGTAACACTGAGTGAACACATCAACAGCTTTGGTGAGGATGTCACTGCAAAAGTCTAACAGAACAAAAACATAGGTGATAATTCCTATTGCACCAAAGTTGTTGGTGACAAAAGCAGAAATGACTTCAGCTAAATTAAAAGTTTATTGGTAAGATATCAGGGAACTCCTAGAAGTTTTAGGAAGGTGGGAAGTAAAATGGGCAGGAACCGAAAGAAGCCGTGTGCAACCGCAGTCTGACCTCACTAAGTTTTGTGGAGCAGTGGATGGTTATTGCAGAGTCTCTGCCACAGCAACTGCATACGGTCCCTACACCTTTGAGTAACTCCCTCAAGATTCACTTTTGTAGGCAGATGGACAAGCCTAAGTACCCTGGCTGTCCCTTACTTAGTTTCTAAGGGACAAAAGACAGGTCTATCTGATGCCCCATTCCCCAGACTTTGATAGAGAGAGGTGAATCCTAGCTCCCTCTTATCTTGAGTCTCCCAAACTAAGAGACATGTTCAGATGCTGGACAGACTGCTACCACACATCTCCCTCACAGCACATCACAGATTAAAGGAAGTCGTATTAAAAGAAGTGCTTTGGTAAAAGTACCTGACACTTAGCATGTATTCAATGAACATAATCTGTATGATTCTTTTTCCTTGTATTCCATTCAGATTTTTACATATAGAATGGGGATTGTTATTTGCATGTTAATTATAAGAAAATTGAGATATATGTAGAGTTTTTGACCTAGGACCTATGCCACATGGCAAATTGATGATGGACCTAGGAAAGACCTGCTGCTGAGAAGTACTTAGACCTTCTTACGTCAGGGAGAGGGAGAAAAAAAATAAATGAAAACTTTCATGTGATTCTCCCATTTGAGGACAGAAGGGAAGGAATGGCCTTCCCCCGCCCCCACCATTCAATTGGAATTCAGATTGAATTATTTAGTTTCAACTTTTACCCCTCAATGCTTATTCAGTGGAATCCCAGGTTTCTTTTAATAAGTAGTATAGCAGGATAGCAGGAAGAGAGGGTTAAAATTCAGTTGTAATGCCACTGACTGCTGAGTGAGTCCCAGGGTTGGTTCATAGGTGTACTTGCAAAATCTCCAAATTCCACCTATTTCCTAGATTATCTTAGGTGTTTGGAGTTAGATGATAAATCTCACCTCAATCTACCATTGTTGAAGAATAATTTATTCTTTACTGGCATTTAAAATGTCCAATTATCTTAATGGCAAAATGTGGAAGTAAGAAAGAGAAAGGAGGAATTACTTACATAACAGCCATTTATTCCCTACCAAGGTTTTATTGTACAGACATACATAAATATCAGTTCATTTTAGTGTAATGATGCCTTAAATTACTATGTTAAATTATTATGTCCATTTCAACTATCCCAGGAACTATATATTCAAATAGTAATATATGTATTAAACCATAGTCCTTCTCTGATGGAAAGTAAAATGTATCATTCTTTTTTTTTCATAGTAATAAGCACTGAGAAGTGGTGAGCATTTCTTTGTATGGCATCTCTTAACTTCCACCCTGTGCTATGAGGTAACTAGATGCCACTCCTGGTCTTTGTGTTTCCTGCTAGGCTCTAGTGTGGTTGCTGATGTCCCAAAGCTATTATTTCTTTATGTGACCAGTGTTCTAAGGGACACTGTATTCCCTTGCTAACAAATGCTCTTCCTCTCTATTGTCTGTCACAGACAGTTATCCAGTTTCCTCAGTGCCTAAAGCACATTGGGAAGAAATCTCTGCTTTCTTTAGTAATATACTCCAAGGATCCATCCTAGAAGTCCGTTTTTTATGCCCATTATGTTATAAATCTTGATAAGCAGGTCTTCCACTTTTTATGAGTAACTATCTCTCCCTTAAGGAACCTGCATTTGCAGGCCTTAACTCAATAGACTTAAATTTCATCTACAACAGTGTTCCCAATTGTTCTCTCTCCTTCCATTTCTATCATCTCCATATATACTAAACATACTCTCAGTAATGAGGCCCTCTTACTGTCCCTTTCTTTACTAGATCCTTGATTCCTTGTGCAAATAAATATGTGGAGGGCCCTTGGAATTCCAATGATGCACATGGCTTACACAGAAGCCACAACCCTGTTACATCCCATATCCTGTAGCCTGATAAACATCTGATAAGCCTGTCTCATTATAAGGATGTTTAGGGGGTTTTCTGGGTGTTTGTTTTGGTGACTCTCTATTACAGTTCTTTATGAAAAAAACAGTTGCTTTCTCATTTAGGAGAGACCCTTGAGGCAATGTTGTTCAATAGACCTTTCCACAATGAAGATGCAAATGTTCTACATCTCTGCAGTTCAAAACAGTAGCCACTAGCAACCTGTGACCATTGAGTACTCAATGCATTCCCAGTATTGTTGAGGTGCTCACATTTTAATTGTTTAATTCTAAGTAGCGTAAGTAATTTAAATAACTACATGTGGGTAGTGTATTGTCCATCTCCATTGGACAATACAGTTGAAGAAAAGATTAAGAGCAGAAAATTCTCATCCTCAGTTCCGTTAGATACGGCTTCTAAATTTTAAAATCATATACCTACTGAAGCAACAGTGAAGGATAAGGCAAACAAACTTTAATTTAGGTAGGTCCCTAACAACATTAAATCACAAATGAAAGCAGGAAACAAAATAAATAGAAGAGAATAAGATTGCCAAAAGGACTGTCAACAACCCATAATTCAAACCACACACTGTCAATAAAACTAAAGAAGTTACTATTTGGGTTTAATGTCACTGTGCAGAACATGAGACAATTAGGAGAAACTGTTTCAAGTACTAAAATAATTTGATCTTGAAGTGTAATGGGTAGAAGTAATTGCCTTGGCTGGCAGGCATCTATCTAATGTTCTGATTTTAATGTCTTAAATACAAGGCATGCAAGCGCTAAAGCCAGTTTTAAATAAATCCATTTTTTTTCTTCCTTTGGGTTTCAGACACATTTTGAATGGAGAGATGAAAAAGAACATGGTAGCAAAGGTATTATAGACCACCACATGACATGAACATAAAGCCAAAGTAAAACTAAAACATACATATAAACTCATAAACGAGCAATTGCTTATCGCCATCCACAGCATTTTCAGATATTCCTCAATAAATATTATTTGTTAGAATCATTTTAAATTTAAAGCCGAGGTCACATTACTTTGAAATGTTGAAGTGGAGAGATACAAGCAATTTAAATATTGAAATCTGGGGCTCTGGTGTATGCCTGGGACACTAGCTTTGTTTTTGATAACTAAAGAAGAGCTATGCTAATTTTTCTTTTTATAAATTCTGTCATTGCCACCATAATAGCTCTGGGATGCTGTGAGAATTAGGTGCTTTTGTGCTTGAAATTCATTATGTCCTTAGTAATTTTTATGTGGCAGGGAATTACAGATATGGTACATTGTAAAGTGTTACATGGAAAAGGGGTTAGCGGTGGGAATAAAGAAAGGGAAAGATCAATCAAGCCAGGTGGCTTTGTTTGCTCTATCATTGTCCTTATTGACTTAGTTGCATTGTGTTTTAATCCCAAGGGAAAGTGAGAGCATGTAAAGGCTGTGAGCAGGGAAATATTATTCACAGCTATTTGTAGTTCTTCAGAGGTTAATTGATGAGAGAGACCTCAGTTCTTAGAATCCAAAATGCAAAGAAAGCAAAATATCATAATCCTTGAAGGATAATGATAGCCAACCCTTAATTTTGGAGCTAGAAATTCTGCTTAAAATATATATTTCTAAATATTATGCTTTGATTTTCTATTTAATGAAAATTTAAAACAACAGTCACATGATGTACAAAATATTAGGCAGCATGGTGTAATGAACGTAATTGGTTCAGAGTTAGACGTACACGAGTTTTGACACCACTCAATAATTATTTGTTGGAAATCCTTGAAAAATTTACTTAAATTCTTTGAGTCTCAGTTTACTGTGCTGTAAAACAGGACCAGACACCACTTTTACAGGCTTATTCTGAGTCTTAAAAGATAAAATATCAAAAGCACATTGCTGACCCATACTAGGCACTGAACCAAGGTTAGTTTCTTCTTTTTCTTTTTTTTTCTTTCCTCCCGCTCCCTGTTCTCTGTCCTCTAGACCCAAGCCCAGTGGAGATCAAGTTATTTGAGAGAAATGCATAATTTGTTATTCTAGTCAGGGCTGTTGCTCTAAAATGTTGCCTTCTTGCCTAGCTTGGTGAATCAAGCTACAGCAACTAAAAAGAAAGCTGAAGGTCTCATTAATCAATTTCTTCTTAAAGCAAGAAGCTAGGAGCAGCCCTAAGCAGCCAGCCATGCTAGCTTTCTCCTTCAGCTCGTGGAACCAAGACTGAAAGGCAAAGTAAATTGTGCTGACAGCCTCCAAAAGCACTTATACCAGGCTTCCCAAACCCTAGATATTCAAAGAGCAACTCATCAAACATTTAAAAAATTATTTTTTATTTGACAATAATTGTATATATTTATAGGTATATAGTGATGTTTGGGTACAAATAATGTATAGCTATCAGATCAATTATTATCCATCGTCTCAAACATTTATCATTTCTTTGTATTGGGAACATTCAATATCTTCCTAGCTATCTAAAACTATACATTAACATATTAATATTACTGTTAACCATAGTTATCCTACAGTAGAATTGAACACTAGAATTTATTCCTCCTATCTAGCTGTAATTTTGTATCCATTAATATGTTTCTCCCTATCCTTCCCTTCCCTATATCCTTCTCAGGTTATAGTATCCTCTGTTCTACTTTTTAAAATTTATCATATGAGTGAGAACATGCAGTATTAAACTTTCTCTTCTTAGCTTTTTAGTTTGATATAATCCCATCCATATGTTTTAACTTTGTTGCCTGTGCTTTTCAGGTTTTATTCATAACATCTTTTCCCAAACTAATGCCTGACATGTCTGCTCTATGTTTTTCTTCAGTGATTTTTATCATTTTGGGTCTCACATTTAGGACTTTGATCCATTTTGATGTGATTTTTGTATAGAATGAAAGGTGGAAGTCTAGTTTCATTCTTCTGCATATGGATATCATATCCACCTTTCCCTGTGCCATTTATTAAAGAGACTGTCCTATCCCCAAACAGTGTTCTTGGCTGTAGATATATGGAGATTAATTTCTGAGTTCTCTATTCTGTTCCATTGTTCTGTGTCTGTTTTCAGGCTAGTCTATACTGTGTTGTTTACTATAGTTTGGTAGCGTATCTCAAGGCCTAGTAGTATGCTATCTCTAGTTTTTGTTTTTGTTTTTGTTTTCTTTTTTGCTCAGCATTGCTTTGTCTATTTACTGTCATTTATGATTCTACAATAATTTTAGATTTTTTTATGAAGATTGTTAATGGTATTTTGATAGAAATTGCATTGAATCCATATATTGCTTTAGGTAGTATTGCCACTTTAAAAATATTATTAATAATTTTTTTGAATCATGAGCATGATCTTATGTCTGTTCATTTGTTTACGTTTTCTTGAACTTCTTTCATCAGTGTTTTATAGTTGTCCTGGTAGAGGTCTTTCATCTCTTTGGTTAAATTTATTCCTAGGTTTTTTTTTTTTTTTTTTTTGTAGCTATTGTAAGAGATTGCTTTACTGATTTCTTTCTTGATTAATTACTGTTATACAGAAATGCTTCCGATCGTTGTATATTAATTTTGTATCCTGCAACTTTACTGAGTTTATCAATTCAAATAGTTTTATAGCATCTTTAAGTGTGTGTATATATATATATAAAATTATGTCATCTGCAAACAGGGACAGTTTGGCTTGCTTCTTTCTAATTTGGATGCCTTTTATTTCTTTCTCTTGCCTAGTTGTTCAGGCTAGGACTTTCTATACTGTGTTGAATAAAAGTAGTGAAAGTGGGCATCCTTGTCTTGTTCTAATTATTAGAGAAAAAGCTGAAAGCTTTTCCCCACTTTGCAAAATGTTACCTGTGGGTTTGCCATGAATGCCTTTATGATGTTTAGGTGCTTTCCTTGTATACCTAATTTACTAAGAGTTTTTATCATGAAGGTGTATTGAATTTTGTCATAATATTTTCTGTGTCTGTTGAGATGATCCTATAGTTTTTGTTCTTCATTATAGCAATGTGATATATATTATTTATTAGTTTGCATAAGTTGAACCGATCCTAACATTCCTGGAATAAGTCCCACTTGATCATGGTGCATTTCCTTTTACATAAGTTGTTGCTAATATTTTGTTAAGGATTTTTGTGTCTATACTTATCAGGGATATTGGCCTGTAGTTTGTATGTGTGTTTGTTCTTGTCTGGTTTTAGTATTAAAGTTATGGTGATCTTGTAGAGTATGTTAGAAAGCATCCTCTCTGCTTCATTTTTTTGAAGCAGTTTGAGAAGAATTGTTATTAATTCTTTAAAAGGTTGGTAGAATTCAGTGGTGAAACCATCAGGTCCCTAACTTTTCTTTGTTGTAAGAGTATTCATTGCTGATTCAATATTGTTACTTGTGATTGATCTGTTCTGGTTTTCTACTTCTTGGGTTCAATCTTGGTAAGTTGCATATGACCAGAAATGTACCCATTTCCTTTAGGTTTTCAAATGTATTGCTGTGTATTTCTTTATGGTAGTCTCCAATAAGCTTTTGTATTTCTGTGTTAGCCATTGTAATGTCTCCTTTTTTGTTTCTGATTTGTTTGGTTCTTCTCTCTTTTTGTCTGTCTCATTTCTTTTCTTTATTTTATTTTTTGAGGCAGGGCCTGAGTGCCCAGGCTAAAATGCAGAAGTATAATCATGACTCATTGCAGCCTCAAATTCCTGGGCTCAAGCAATTCTCCTACCTCAGCCTCCCAAGTAGCTGGGATTACAGGCACATGTCACCACACCTGGCTACTAAGCGTGTGTGTGTGTGTGTGTGTGTGTGTCTGTATTTGTAGAGATTGGATTGTTTGTAGAGATTGGATTTCGCCATATTACCCAGCTGGTTTTAAACTCTTGGACTCAAGCAATCAGCACTCCTCAGCCTCCCAAAGTGTTGGGATTACAGGTGTCAGCCACTACACGTGGCCATTTTTTTTTCTTAATTGTTGTTGTTAATTGTTTGCCAACTTTGTTCATTGTTTCAAAAAATCAACTTTTTGTTTTGTTGATATTTTGTAATTTTCTAGGCACAATTTTTAAAAAAATTTCTGCTCTGATTTTTATATTTTTTCCTTCTCCCAATTTTGGGGTTTGATGTATTCTCACTTTTCTAGGTTCTTGAGGTACATTGTTAGGTTGTTAATTGAAATCTTTCTAGTTTTTGTTGTAGCCATTCGTTGACATGAACTTGCTTCTTAATATTACTTCTTTGTGTTTTACACATTCTGGTGTGTTGTGTTTCTATTTTCATTTGTTTCATAGAATTTTTAAATTTTTATTTTTAATTTCTTCCTTTACCCATTGATTATTGAATCATGTTGTTTAATGTATTCATATACTGCTGAATATTCATCTTGTTATTGATGTCTAATTTTATTTCATTGTGGTCAGATAAGATACTTAATAAGATTTCATTTTTTAAAAAGTTTTTTGAGACTTAATTCTGTGTTCTAGCATATAGTCAATCTTGGAGAATGTTCTACGTACTGATAAAAGGAGTGTGCATTCTGTAACTATTGGATAAAATATTCTGTCAATGTATATTAGATCCATTTGGTCTAGGTGCAATTTTAATCTGATATTTCTTTGTTGATTTTATGTTTCAGTGATCTGTCCCAATGCTGTGTGGAGTGAAGACCCCAAGTAATTTTGTATTTTGATTTATCACTCTCTTTAGATCTAGTAATATTTGCTTTATATAGTGGGGTGCTGTGGTGTTGGTGCATATATATTTACAATTGTTATATTCTGTTGCTGCATTTATTATTATTATTATATGATGTCAGTTTTGTCTCTTTGTACAGCTTTTAACTTGAAGTCTGTTTTGCCTGATATAATTATAGCTTCTCATGCTTGCTTGTGGTTTTGTTTGCATGGAATATCTTTTCCCATCTCCTAAGTTTCAGTCTATGTATGTCTTTAAAGGTGAGGTGAGTTTCTTGTAGGCAGCATATAGTTGCGTGGTTTTTCTTTAATCCATTCAGCAAGTCTGTAGTCTTAAATGAGGAATTCATTCAATTTACATTCAAGGATATTATTAATAGGTGAAGATTTACTCCTGTCATTTTATTGTTGTTTTCTGGTTATTTTCTATATGCTTTGTTCTTTCCTTCCTTTCTTATTGCTTAGTTTATTTTTGTGGTTGGATGGTTTTCTGTAGTGATAAGCTTTGATTTCTTTCTCTTTGTCCTGTTTGTATGAGCTCTACAATTAAGTTTTATGCTTTCACATGTTTTCATTATAGTGGTTATTATCTTTTCACTTCCAGATGTAAGTTGTTTTTTTGTTTGTTTGTTTGTTTGTTTTGAGATAGAGCCTTGCTCTGTTGCCCACGCTGGAGTGGTGCAATCGTGGCTTACTGCAACCTCTGCCTCCCGGGTTCAAGTGATTCTTCTGCCTTGGCCTCCTGAGTGGCTGGGACTACAGGCACGTGCCACCACACCTGGCTAATTTGTGTATTTTTAGTAGAGACGGGATTTTACCATGTTGGCCAGGCTGCTCTCAAACTCCGGACCTCAGGTGATCTCCCCGCCTCAGCCTCCCAAAGTGCTGAGATTACAGGTGTGAGCCACCACACCCATGCTGTAAGACTTTCTTGAGCATTTCTTGTAAGGCTAGCCTAGTGTGATAAATTCCGTCAATTTCTGCTTGTCTGTAAAAATTTTATTTCTCATTTCTTTCTGAAGGATAGCTTTCTGGGTATAATATTCTTGTTTAACAGCTTTTTTTTTTTTTTTTTTTTAGTTTCAGAACTTCGAATATATAATTTCATTCTCTCCTGGCCTTTAAGGTTTCTGTTGAGAAATCTACTCTTAGTCTAATGAAGGTTCCATCATATGTGACTTGATGCTTTTCTCTTTCTGATTTTGAAATAATTTCTTGGTCTTCGACTTTTGACAACTTGAATATAATATACCTCAGAGAGGACTTATTTGGGTTGAGTCTATTTTTAGTACTTTTAGCTTCCTGGACATGGATGTCTCTCCCTTTCTCAAGACTTGAGAAGTTTTCTGCTATTATTTTATTAAACACATTTTACTCACCATTTCCCTTCTCTTCTTCTTCTGGAATATCCATAATATGAATATTTGTTCACTTAATGGCATCACATAAATCCTGCAGGCTTTTTTCATTCTTTTAAATTCCTCTCTCTTCCTCTCTCCCTCTCTCCCCAACCTGCCCCTCTCTCAATATGTCTGCCTGTGTTATTTCAAAAGAGCTGCCTCGAAGTTCTGAAATTCTTCCTTCTGCTTGGTCTAGTTTGCTGTTGAAGCTCTCAGTTGTATTTTTTTAAATTTCATTCATTAAAATCAGATCTAGAATTTTCGTTTTGTCCTTTTAATGATATCTATCACTGTTAAATTTCTTATTTAAATCATAAATTGTTTTCCTGATTTCTTTGAATTATTTGTATCCTCTTGTATCTCACTGTGTTTTTTAAGGTTATTATTTTGAATTCTTTTCCAGGCAACTTCATATATTTCCTTATTATTGGAATCTATTACCAGACAATTATTGTTTTTCTTTGGAGGTGATATGTTTCCTTGCTTTTTCATGGTTTATGTGTTCCTATCTTGATTTTAATGCATCTGAAGTAAAAGACACTCCTTCCAATTTTATGAAGTAGGTTTCATAGGGGAATTCTTATTTGTATGAATATGTCTTGGAATATTTCTTTGGTGGGATGTGTTGGCCTTGATTCTAGGTAAATGCAGTAGTGTAGTCTCCATGTAGTTTCTTCACCTGTAATCCACATTAGTGGCATTTATGAGTTTCTCAGTGGCCCAGGCTGAGAGAATTTATGGTGATGATGGTGCAACTTTGCCAAAATGGGGCTCACTGGGCTGTTCTCAGGTTGGAGTAGATGTGTGCACATGGCATCTTAGTTAATTTAGGGTCTGGCTTGCTAAGACTGTGACCACAGGCCTTTTACTCTGGGAGCAATGCACACACAATTGCTCAGCTGGCCTAGGAGCATGCCTACCAAGAGCAGCTTCTGGGGCTATGTCTCAGTCCCAGGAGGCAGGCACTCAGCTTCTTTGTTAGCCTGAGGTCATGCCCACCAGAAGAAAGCCTGTGAAGCTGTTTCTTAGATCTGATATGTGGGCACATAGCTGCTCAACTGGCCTGGGAAGCATGTCTGGTGAGGGTGACTCACGGGGCTATTTCATAGGTCCATGATGTGGACACAGGCTGCTTAATTGTCCTGGGTACATGTCTACCAGAAACAGCCCATGGGACTGTTTTTCAGGCTAGGACATGAATGTACAGCTGCTTGGCTGGCCTGGGGGCATGTCTGCTAGGGGTAGCCCCTAGGGTTATTTCTCAGGTTTAGTACATGTGTACAGGGTTGCTTGACTAACCCACAGGTGCTTCTATTAGAGGGAGACACAGGGCTCTTTCTCAGGCATGTGAAGGCACAGGGCAATTTCTCTGCACAACTTCTTGTCTGGCCTGGGGTCATTTCTGCAGGCATAGCCTATGGGGCTGCTTTGTAGGCCTGGGACATGGGAGTGCTGTTGCTCAACCAGCCTGGTGGCATGTCTGCTGTGAGTGGTCTGTTTCTCAGGTCTGGAACACAAGTGCAAGGCTGCTTGACAAACTCAGGGGTGTGTCTACCAGGGGAGGCTCATAGGTCTGTTTCTAGGTTTTGGATGTGGGCTCTTGGCTGGTTCCAGGATTAGGGGTATGACCGCCAGTAGCTGCCTGTGGGGCTGTTTCTCAGGTCCTTATTTCTGCACAAGGCCATTGGATAGGCTAGGGGTGTATCTGCAGGGCACAGGGATACTGCAGAGCTGTTCTCAAGTCCTGAAAATGGGTGACTAGATTCCCCCCTGGCCTAGGGGATATATCAGTTACTTAGAGGCTCAGGGAGCACTCATGTTTGGGAGAGGGGATGCAGTAGTTTGGCCAGCTCAAGGGCAGGTTCACCCTGGTCAGGACTGGCAGACTGTTCCTCAGGCCAAAATTGCAGCAACAGGATTTGTTTCCTTTCTATGCAGGACCAGAGTTGCAGTGAATCCTGTGCTCAAACTGTGCAGCTGGGATTGTGGATTTTTTTTTTTTAAGACGGAGTCTCACTCTGTTGCCCAGGCTGGAGTGCAGTGGCACGATCTCGGCTCACTGCAAGCTCCACCTCCCGGATTCACACCATTCTACTGCCTCAGCCTCTGGAGTAGCTAGGACTGATCTCGGCTCACTGCAAGCTCCACCTCCCGGGTTCACACAATTCTCCTGCCTCAGCCTCCCGAGTAGCTGGGACTACAGGTGCCCATCATCACACCCAGCTAATTTTTTGTATTTTTAGTAGAGACTGGGTTTCACCGTGTTAGCCAGGATAGTCTCGATCTCCTGACGTCGTGATCCACCATCCTCAGCCTCCCAAAGTTCTGGGATTACAGGCGTCAGCCACCGCACCCAAACTGAGATTGTGGCATTTAAGCACTTGTATAGGCTTGTCATAATGAAGATGGAATCTCTGTGCTAGAGAGGTGCAGGGGCTATTGGCTTCAAAGTAGGATACATTCCAAAGGTGACTCTGCTCTCAAGGTGGCACTGTCCTGCAGCAGCTTGGCTCACAGGCAGTGAGTTGGAGGTGGGGAGTGCACACTTTGTGCTCCTAATCCAGGGCAATGCAGCTGTGTTAATGCTCAGTTTCTCTTCAAAATAGGAGACAGTGGAAGTCTCCTGTTATAAGGACTGTAGATGCTTACAGTGATAATGGGAGCTGGTGGGAATCTTCTGCTGACCTTTTCTTCACAACAGGAAGTTTCTCCTGACTCCAGGTAGATCTGATCTAGGCTGAAAAGATGGAGTTGCAGAGGTCGGGTACTTCCACACTGCACTACTGGACTTCTAATCACCATAGGTGTATCTCCCCTTCCCCACTGCACTCTAGCACGCTCCTTTCAACACTCCAGTCAAATCTTAGCTGTTTATTTGTTGCCTTTGTTTTTACTTGCGGAGGACGTTGAATGCCGGGTATCTGTAGTCAGCCATCTTGCTGACATCACTGTCCCCTCATCAAGCTTTTATTAAACCTCTCAGTGCTTTTTACAAAGCATTCTCATTCCATTCCTGGAGTGGAGGCTCTCTGTCTTCCCAAAGAGAGGAAAATAATACATGCTTCACTCTCCGCCAAACATTCTGTGGAATAGCATCCTGGCTTCCTGGTGTCTTCCCTTTATCTGCGCAGTTTCACACAGCCCTTGGTCCCTTCGTAATCATGGTGATAGTGACAAGTATACCACAACTAGCATCTATTGTAAGTGATTTCAGGATACTTGGATAGGTGGTTTATATGCTTTACTTCTCAAATATATAGGACATTAGATGGATGTCTGTTTTACGTGGGAGTTAATCTGAGCCTTACAGTTTAATTTGCACTTTTATATAGTTAGTATACTGCAGAGCTGAATCTTACATCTCAATCTGAAATCCAAGTCCATGTTCTCATTCTACTGTCATTTCTAGTCTTTTCCGCCATAATATTGGCTTCTGAAAATCAGATCCCCTAATTGATTGGGGTTGGAGTTAACAGTTAAGATAGGATGACATCCTCAGAAAAGATAAGGATACATTATGGGACAGTGGACAGAATTAGAAAAAGTAAATAATTAAAAGTCTTGTCTCTGTCAATGCAATCTTGAAAATCTCTCTCCCTCTTTTTTTTCTGAGCCATCCTGCTCTCATCTATAAATGTAGCTGATAACCTCTGTCCTACCTACTACAGAAGTTTGTTGGGAGAATCTAATAAGATGTTTTATAAAAAACTATTTAAAAAAACTATACAACCATATGCAATTGGGTGTCATTATTAAAATTAGATGTTTTTACATTTTAATCCTCCCTTTCCCTGGGATGAGACATTCTGCATCCTCCACAGATTATATTGAATAGAAGTATGCCTTTTTTCTTGTTTGATTTTCAATCATAAGAAATCTATTTTGGCCGGGCGCGGTGGCTCAAGCCTGTAATCCCAGCACTTTGGGAGACCGAGACGGGTGGATCACGAGGTCAGGAGATCGAGACCATCCTGGCTAACACGGTGAAACCCCGTCTCTACTAAAAAATACAAAAAAAAAAAAAAACAGTAGCCGGGCGAGGTGGTGGGTGCCTGTAGTCCCAGCTACTCGGGAGGCTGAGGCCGGAGAATGGCGTGAACCTGGGAGGCGGAGCTTGCAGTGAGCTGAGATCCGGCCACTGCACTCCAGCCTGGGCGACAGAGCGAGACTCCGTCTCAAAAAAAAAAATCTATTTTGACCATGAAGCTAGAGGCCATTATAAAAGGACTGAAAGGACTGTGGGGCTTTGTATCTTGGCAAACTTAGATTTGACAACTCCATCAGTTACTTGTACGTCACTGCTGCACGTATTTATGTAATCAGTGTCTTATTCTAGTTTGTAATGAGACCAACACTATTCCCTCTTTCATGGAATTTTTGTTAGAATTAATGTGATAACCTTGCAAAACACCCTGCTGTGTGCTCTTAAACAATAAGGGTTATTAGCTGTTGAGCCTCACTGAGGTGACCCGGGAAAACTGTGTACTAAACAGGAGGACAGCTTCCTTGATATTATAAAGGACCTTCCATTGTCTAAATGCATGATTTAAGGAACTATGTTGAAACTAATGCAAGTCCAGTTGCATCAGATAACAGGTGGGGATTTTTTAAAAAACGAATGCCCAGGCCCCACATGGGGATTCTGTTACTGCAAATCAGTGGTGACCCTCTGTAATATGAACTTTAAATAGGCATCTAAGGCAGTTCTTAAACCAAACTTGAGAGGTACCATGTTCAATAATAAGACTGATTTTTTGACATTGATGTTTGTAGTTCTGTTTAATATGTCTCATACTGATGAAACTTTAGGGAATAATAAATAAGTATGCCAATTAATGGCTTATAAATCACTGTAAGAAGATTTTGAACCTATAACGGAACTTATCAGTTTTCAGAATGAGTGGGAGTTAACATAAAACTTATTTTTACCTCATGGTTTCTTGAGGTCTTAGAAGCCGATTTTGTGAACAATTTCCCCTTCACCTCTTTGGTCTTGTTGGAAAAATGAAATTCTTCAAGACACAACAGATCCTTGTTACTTCTGCAGTCAGCCCCTCACTTTTACATGCATGATGACTTATGAGGAACAGCGAAGGTTACTATGGAAACCATGACTCTTTTTTAGTTGATTGACAGTTTCCACTTACGTAGCTCCTTTGGTAGTGTGAGTTAAAGCAATAAAAATAGTGTAAAATAGGAATAAGGTTTTCCAAGCCTTGAAATTAAATGTGTCTCAAGTTGACATACTCAGTAAATGACAGCAAGGAAAAATTCACTTCAATTTATCCTTACTCCTGCTTTATTGCTCACCTGTTCTTTACTTTTTCTTTGCAAAGTAACAATATTTGTTGAAAGACATGGATTTGCATCTTTTCATTGTAGGCTCCTGACCACCCTCATATCCTTGAGAGTCTAAAAGATAATTGGCAAGGCACGAAGTTTCTCTCAATATTTTCTTGTGTTAACTAAAATCTTTTTATAACTCCTCAGAAAAACTTCCCCTTTGCCCAGGATCCCAGTAAGTTAGTAGGATGACAAGGGTGAATGTATTCATTTCCTAGGGCTCGTATAACAAATTATCGTAAACTGGTGACTTAAAAAACCATAAATTTATTCTCTCACAGTCCTGGACACCAGAACTCTGAAAGTGACATGTTAGCCAGTTTTGTTTTGTTTTGTTTTGTTTTGTTTTGTTTTGTTTTGTTTTCTGGGTACTATAAGGGAGAATTCATTCCATGCCTTTCTGCTAGTTTCTTGCAACTATTGGCAATCCCTGGTGCCACTGGGCTTGTAGACACAGTCCCTGCCTGAGTTGTCACATCAACTGACACAGTGTATGTTTTCTTTCCTGCCCTTCTCCTATAAAGACACTTGTCAGTGGAGCAAAGGCTCATACAAATCAAGTATGATCTCATCTAGATATTCTTAACCTAATAATATATGCAAAGACCCTTTACCCAAATAAGGCCACATTCACAGGTTACAGGTAGACACACCATTTTGAAAGTCTACCATCTGACTCAATACAGTGAGTCATCTGGAACTTCCCAGGATGCAGGGCTTAGGAGGACACTTGATATCAATGCAGGGGGCGGTGAGCAGTAAAAGAACTGGTGGAAAAAAATAAAGTAGTACTAGGACAAAGCAGGGACTGAGAAACCAAGGAAAAAGAGGCACAAGAAATATCAGAATTATAAATGGAAGGTCTCAATAATTTCTTGACAATTAGCCAGTATTCACTTAATGCTCACACACATTTTTGCCATGAACTAGAATCTAACCCAGGCATCTGCAAACGCACACATTAACACTTTCCTTTTGCTAACTTTTCATTGAGGAATAAAAACACCTTTAAAAAAGGGAATTATAAGTAAATAAACAATGAAACATCTCTTTCATGTGCATTTTCTCACCCACCTGTCCCTTCAACTCTATTTTTTTAGGAATTCAATGAGCTAACATAACAAATCATCCCAAGGTGCATATGTGAGTTCTCATAAGATCAACTTGGTTTCCAATATTAAGTCTCATGTCAGATCATGTTTCATATCATAAATACAATTTAACTTTGGGCTTAGAAAATAAGGTGACTGGTAGTATGCGGCAGAAGAAATAGCACAGAGTTTGTCAGGGAAAACGAACACTCTTCCTGAAAGTGCTACCACTGGGGACTTGAATGTGCTATTTTTTATCTCTACCCCCTTAAATATAAAATAAAAAAATGTTGAATTAGATTTATTGTTTTAGATCTAACCCCCTTTTAAAAGTACAGAGAAGAATGACTAATAATAGAATACTCACTTATGGAGCTAAATTAAAAATAATAACTATCCATTTATAGTTATTTCATGATATGTCAGAAACCGTTCATGTTTTTTATTTATATTAACTAATGTAATCCTCACCAAAAGTTCATGTAATCCAGATATAGAAACTGAAATACGGGGAGGTTGAGTGCTACAGGTTGTAAATATAGCCTGGGATTTGGATCTGAAAAACTTGACTCTAGAGTCTTTGGACTTCATCAGTTTGCTACGATTCTTCACATATTTTAACATATTTGCTTCAGATATTTTTGTTTTAAAAATTAAATTTGAAATTTCTGTTTCATTCTCCAGAGAAAAGTAATATCATGAATGTGGTATGTATTTCACTGGTGGACATTTGAGCTTTTTTATTACAAATGATTTTATCAACATTTTTTACACACTCCCTTCTGTATATGTACAAGGTATATTCCTAGAAATGGAATTGCAGGGCAAAGTATATTTACATCTTCATATTTATTAAATATTGCCAAACAATTTTCCAAATGTTGATAAACATTTATTCTACCAAAATCAAGGTATAAATGTCACTGTTTTATATCCTTAGCAATATTGAATATTACTTAATTTTTAAAATGTGTTTTATGTTTGCACATCCCTAATTATTGGTGACACTGAATACTTTTTCATAAGTTGATTGGCTATCTCTCTTTTTATTTCTATTAGTTGTCCTTTCACAATCTTCCTCTATTTTTCTTTATAATCGTTTTCCTTTTCTTAAATATTTGTAAGTGTAATCGATAGCTTGTTGGTTTTATGTTTTGCAAACATCTCTTAACAATCTGTTTTTTGACTTTTAATTTTGTTTATTCTCATTCTTAATAGTAGTTTTATTTTTGTTGTGATCAAATTTTATAAGGCTTTTCTTTATGCTTTCTGATTTTTGTGTTTTCTTTTTACATTTCTTTTATGCCTCAAGATACTAACCATATTCCTACATATCTCTAATTTTTGTTTCTCACATTTAAATGCATACATCTTCTGAGGTTTATTTTTTATATAGCGTGTTACAGGGAGATTTAAGGCCAGGTGTACCAACAGTACTACTTATTGAGTAACCTTCAGTCTCTAAATTAAATTCAAATACCTCCTGCACTCTCAAAAAGTTCTCATATATGCTCTAATCTGTTTCTGAAACTCCTATTCTGTCATCCTGATCTATTTACTTATTCCTATGCCAAGACCACGTTGTATATTAATTAGTAAAGCTTCATATATTTTCTTTCTCTATGGTGAGACCAGCCCTCCTCCTCATTTCCTTCTTCAGAATTACTTCAGATACTATTTTAACGTTATTCTTCCATAAGTATTTAAAAATTAGTCTTATATTTAATGAATAATTTTCTTCAAATTTTGCTACAACTAGAATTAAATGTATGCATTAATTGAGAGACAACATCTATATATTTGCAATTGATGTATCAATCCATTACCTAAGGTTATCTCACCTTGTAATCAGGTTTTATTTCAGTTAAATAAAACACAGTTTTATTATTCTATACATTATATTTATGCTATTATAGTTATTTGGGGATCATAAGCCATTAAAGTATTTGCTGCTTTTAATCTTTAGCATCCAAGGTTATTCTGGGCAGTGATATCTAGCTGACAGATGGAAGAAGAGACCAAGTAATGAGTGAAAGGATTTTATAGACTAGATTCAGGAGTGGTGCACATTTGGCAGAACCCGACCACATGGCCTCACATAACTGCAATTAATGCTGGGAAATTTGATCCATCTGGGTGCTCAGAAAGAAAATCATGGGTTTGGTAGGCACAATTTTTGCTTAGCCGCTTTAGGGAAGTTCCCTTCAATCCCTATTTAACTAAGAATTATATTCGTCAATATTTCAAATGCTTTTATCTTAGCCTATTGACATAATGTTGTTCATTTTCTCTTTTCATCTGTAAGGAGGTAAATTTCAACAACAGATTTTTCTCATTTTGAACCATTCTTATAACACTTATATGTGAAGTATTATTTCATCAATACATTGTTGAATTTCATTTCCTAATACTTTAAGATTTTTTTACTTTGGTTAGTGTCAGTTTTTCTTCCTTGAATAGTACTTGTTTGGATTTGTTGTTAATGAGGCTTACCTCACAAAATACATCAAGGAACTCTCTTATTCTATTTGTTGAAACAATGTAGATAAAACAATACATACTGTGAAATCAAGGTAAACCTTAACAGTTACTCACTATTTAGGTAATCTCTTATGATGGAATATTTTATTATCACTACTGATTGAATTTATTTTATTTTTAATGATTTAGTACAAGATTTTTTTACTCATTCATGTCGATTAAATTTTGTTTTTTATTTGTTAGTTTCTGTTTTTATATTTCCTTCCTTTAGTCTCCTTTGAATTACCATTTCATAGATGTATATTTTTTGAGTTGAAAGCTTAATTCATCTTTATAAAATTCTTGATCTCTATATTTTAAAGACTAAAACTTCCCTATAAGTATTGCTTTTGGTGTATGCTATACTTTTTAATGGCAAATTTTATTGTGTATCTTAAATTGTATACTTTTAATTATGATTTTGTTTTACCCATATGTTTTGTAAACCTAGTTTTAAAAACTGATTGTAATGTATTTTCTCTGTAATCAGAGAAAATTGGCTGTGGAATAAATTTTGGTAGTTACTTGAGGTTTTCCTTGACATCTTCATGAATGTTTTTAAATTCTATGTGTGGCTGAAAAATGTGTGTTTTTATTGGTGTATGTTTAAAACTCAATTACTAATTTATGTGATATTAATTTCCCAAAAGCAGCTATTATTATTGTAGTATTAGTGTGACATATTTTTCTATGTGAATTTGTTCTGGATATGGTTCTTACAAGTACACATTGATGAATTTTTTTATTCTTCTATTGGAAATAATAAGTATTTGTCTCTAGAATAAATATGTTAATATATTAACAACAGTTCTAATGAAGTTAGGTTGTTTGGCTTTCTTACATCATTTGTTTGTTGTTTCTCAAAGGTTTTCCTAGTTCATTTTATTTTTCTTCATTCTGCAGCATTCAGAAAGTTTATATACTTGCCCTATCTCCTTTTACTCCTTAGTGTTTTAGAAAATATTCATTCTTCTTTGATTTATTAATGATTACACTTAACATTTTAATATTATTAACCATAAATATTCTTAAGTGTGAAACTAAATATCTTGTAATCTTCCTCCCTAAACAAAATAGAACAAAATTAGTATTTATATTCAATATTCCTCTCTCCTTTCTTCATATGATCAAAACTTTTAATTCTAAGCTTTTGCAACTTTGAAAAAATTAGTTATTTAAAAGCTATTTTTAATTAAATTCATCAACATGTTTCATCAGTTTATTTATTATCCATTTTTTCTTCCCACTCCACTTCTTGTTCCTTTGCTCATGCTTCTCCTGCTAAAATTTGATTGTGTTTTCATAAAGTTTTAGACTGACAAAATCCTCAAAAATTATTTTTATTTTGCTTTCTTTTTAGACATGGTATTTTATTTGAGTTAGAGTTATACCGACAGGTTTTGTACTTTTATTCTCTCTCTCTGTCTCATTAAAATTGGACAGTTTTATTCCACTGTGCCCTGATATTTATTGTTGCGGATGAGAAGTCAGCGATAGTTCTTATTGTCATGTCTCTGTAGATAATTGGGCTTGTCCTCTGATAGTTCTAAAGATTTTTCTCTTTAACATTGATGGCTCATGACTCCATCAAAATATTCTTGTGTTACATATGTCAATTTAATATTTTTTATCGTGTAATGCACTTATAATGTCTCTTCCATATTCATAAATACTTGGCAAAATTTTCCAAATTGTGTCAGCATTTCTGCTAGTCCTTCTTCTAAAAGTCTATTATCCAAATTTTATGATTATTTCAACCTATATTTGATTCAACATCAGAGAAATTCAAACTATTATCTGTATTCTAACTCTTCTCTAGTATTTTCTACCTCCTTATATCTCCGTGTTTACTTCTAAGAAAATAAATATCATAGTCTTCATGGTGTTTTGTCTATGTAGTCCTTAAAGGTGAAGTAAGAGACTTTTGATTGGAGAATTTAATTCCTTTACATTACATTATATGAAGTTATTGATAGATAAGGACATACTACTGCCCTTTGTTAATTGTTTTCTTGTTGTTTTGTAGATGTTTTCTTTCTTTCTTCTCCTTTTGCTGAATTCCTTTATGATTCGATGATTTTCTGTAGTACTCTACTCTGATTTTATACATCTTCTCTTTTGCATCTCTACTACAATTTTTTACTTCGTACATCCCATGAAGCACACATAAAATATTTTATAGTTATAACAGACTAAAATAGTTTAAACTGATATAACAATTTTAATTGCATACAAAAACTCTGTTATCATTCCCTTCAGTGTTATATTAATTTGTTTTGATGTCATAATTTACATTTTTATATTGATGTCAAAATTTACATATTTATATTGTGTATCCCTTAACAAATTATTATAGGTATAATTATTTTAAATAGCTTTGTTTTTTAAATCTTCCTACTAAAGATATGTGATTTACTCATTAGTATTACATTGTTATTCTGCAGTTGACTATGTGCTTTATTTTACCAATGAGTTTTAAACTTTTTCATATATTTTTATAAATTTTCATGCTACTCATTAGTGTTATTGTCTTTCAGCTTGAAATGCCCCCTTTAGCATTTCTTCTAAGGCAGTTCTAGTGGTTATAAACTCCCTTAGCTTTTGTTTATCTGGAAATTTCTGTACTTTTTCTTTATTTCTGCTTTGCTGGGCATGCCTTTCTTGGTTGGCAGTGTTTTTGTTGTTGTTCTTTTTGTTTTATTTTGTTTTAGTACATTTAATATATCAACTCACTGTCTCGTGCTCTGCCAGGTTTCTTTTGTGAGATTCTCTAATGTCTTCTGAGAACTTCCTTGTATGTGAAAGTTAATTTTCTCTTGCCACTTTCAAAATTCTCTTTTTGTATTTGACTTTTGACAGTTTAATTACAAGTTTTGGTGTAGATATTTTTGGGTTAAACCTACGTAGGATCTTTGAAACTCATAAATCTGAATGTTCATTTCCCAAATTTGAGAAGCTTTCAGCAATCATTTCCTTAAATAGACTTTCTGTCCCTTTTTCCCTTTTTTCTTATCTAGTATTTCCAAAGTGATTATATATTTCTTTTCATTGCATCATTTAAGTTCAGTAGGATTTCTTCATTCTTTTTATTTTTTTTTTTCTATTTGTTCTTCTGCCTGGGTAATTTTACTTGATGTGTCTTTAAGTTTCCTGATTCTTGTTTCTGTTTGATAAATTCTTCTCTTGAAACTCTCAGTTGAACCCATTTTCTCAGGATGAATTTAATCAGGCTGCAGAAATTTGTGTAAGTAACAAAGAGCTGAATGTCAGCAGCCAAGATAATGGGGAAAATGTCTTCAGGACATGTCAGAAGCCCTTTGAGGAAACCTTCTCCCATCACAGGTCCAGAGTCCTAGGAGGGAAAAGTGGTTTCATGGGCCAGGCCCAGGGCCTGGCTCCTCTGTGCAGCTTCAGGACTTGGTACTGTATATCCCAGCCACTGCAGCTCCAGCTGGGGCTAAAAGGTGCCAAAGTACAGCTCGAGCCATTGCTTCCGAGGGTGCACGCCCCAAGCTTTAATGGCTTCCATGTGATATTGGGTCTACAGATGCACAGAAGACAACAGTTGAGCTTTGTGAACCTCTGCCTGGGTTTCAGGGATGTATGGAAATGCCTGGATGTCCAGGCAGAAGTCTGCTGCAGGGGTGGAGCCCTCATGGAGAACCTCAACTAGGGCAGTGTGGAAGGGATATGTGGGATTGGAGCCCCTACACAGAGTCCCCACTGGAGCACTGCCTAGTGGAATTGTGAGAAGGCGGCCACCATCCTCCAGACCCCAGAAAGGTAGATCCACCAACAGCTTGCACTCTGTGCTTAGAAAAGCCACAGGCACTCAACCCCAGCACATGAAGGCAGCTGCAGAGCTGTACCCTGCAAAGCCACAAGGGTGGAACTGTCCAAGACCATAGGATCCCACCCCTTGCATCAGCATGCCCTGAATTTGAGACACAGAATCAAAGGAAATTATTTCAGAGCTTTAAGATTTTATGACTTCCCAGCTGGGTTTTGGACTTGCCTGTGGCCTGTAGTTTTGGCTAATTTCTCCTATTTAAAATGGGAACATTCACTCAATGTCCATACCACCATTGTATCTTGGATGCAACTAACTTATTTTTGATTTGACAGGCTCATAGGCAGAAGGAACTTGTCTGATATGAGATTTTGGACTTGGACTTTTGAGTTAATGCTGGAGTGAGTTAAGAATTTGGTAGACTGTTGGGAAGGCATAATTGTGTTTTGAAATGTGAGGACATGAGATTTGAGAGGGGCCAGTGGTGGAATGATATGGTTTGGCTCTGTGTCCCCAACCAAATCTCATCTTGAATTGTAATCCAAATTGTAATCCCTAGGTGTTGAGGGAAGGACCTAGTGAGAGGTGATTGGATCATGGGGGCAGTTTCCCCCATGTTGTTTTCATGATAGTGAGTGGATTTTCTTGAGATCTGATGGTTTTATAAATGTCAGTTTCCCCTTCTCTCTCTCTTTCCTGCTGCCTTGTGAATAAGGTGCCCGGTTCCCCATTGCCTTCCACCATAATTTTAAGTTCCCTAAGGTCTCCCCAGTCATGAGAAACTGTGAGTCAATTAAACCACTTTCTTTTATAAATTGCCCAGTCTCAAGCATTAGCAATGTGAAAATGGACTAATACAGCAACATAACAAGACCTCATTTTTACTAAAAATAAAAAGTATATATTACCCAGGCATGGTGCTGCACACTTTTAGTCACAGCTACTTAGGAGGCTGTGGTGGGAGAATCGCTTGAGCTCAGGGGTTTGAGGCTAGAGTGAGCCATGATTGCACCATTGTACTCCAGCCTTGGCAACAGCACAAGACCCTGTCTCAAACAAATGAATAAACAAAAATTTTAATTCCATTCATATGTTGTTGTTCTAATTTTCTTCATGTACTTCAGGTACATGAAGTATTGATGTATTATAGTTCATCAAAGTTTCTTAAGAGGATTCTTTTGCATTATTTGCCAGTACATTCAGTAGCCTTCATTTCTTTAGGGGTCATTATTGGAGCTTTGTTAGTTTTTTTTTTTTTTTTTTTTGAGACGGAGTCCGCTCAGTTGCCCAGGCTGGAGTGCAGTGGCGAGATCTTGACTCACTGCAAGCTCCGCCTCCCGGGTTCATGCCATTCTCCTGCCTCAGCCTCCCAAGTAGCTGGGGCTACAGGCGCCTGCCACCACGCCCGGCTAATTTTTTTGCATTTTTAGTAGAGATGGGGTTTCACCGTGTTAGCCAGGATGGTCTCGATCTCCTGACCTCATGATCTGCCCGCCTCGGCCTCCCAAAGTGCTGGGATTACAGGCGTGAGCCACCACGCCCAGTCGCTTTGTTAGTTTTATTTGGTAGTGTCCTACAGGCTTCCTTTGACTGTTTTATATTTCTCTGATTTTTCATGATTCTGTACCCTTGCACCAGTCTGTGCCTTTGAGGAAGCAGTCACCTCTTCTTGTCTTTCCAGATTTGCTTCAGCAGGAATAGACCATCACCAGTTAGTTCATCCCGGGTTTTGGATGAGCCAGTTGATAGTGTTGGAATTTAGAAACTGTTAGCCTAAAATGTAGTGCTTTGACCTGCTGAACTGAAGGAGAAGTCTGATGGTCTCTATGACATTTTCTCCTCCCCTATTTTCCAATTCTTTCTCCTAAAACACAGGATGAAGTTGTTCTCTAATGCCCCCTTATCTGCCTAAAGTTCACATTCACCAAAGCAAGAAACAATTGCCTCTAGTCCTTTCCATGAGTTTTCATTAACTGAACTCATTGCACAAGAAGAAAGACTGAAGTCTGTCAACACACCTGAATAGACTTCTTATCACAAACTATTGCCTACTCTGTGGACTCACCAGACTTTGTCCCAGGTCATTGTATGTTTTGTAAGTCCATTAAATTCCCTTAAAACTCATTTACTACTCCCCTTTAAAATTATCCACACTTCTCAATTTCCCTGTCCCCCAAGAAGAAAGGTATAAACCACCTGTACTCAGTTCATTGCACATTGGGATAATCATTCTGTCCATTTCCCTTGTCTACACCAATAAATTTGTATGACATTTCTCCTATTAATCTACCTTCCTTCAGTTGATTTTTCAGTGTACCTTCTAAGTAAATGGGAAGTTTACCTTCACTGCTACAGTAGAGACCTAAGATCGTCATGTCAGCTTCTCTAGTTGGGCAGGACTGCCACTTGTGCTATGAGTTCAAGTGCAACTCTTGGTTTGCTTCTGTAGTCAGCGAGACCACTCTCTGGGCTCTGTGGTCATCCAGAGTCTCTGACCCAGGCTCCCCAATGACTTCTTGTAGGGCTGAGTCTTAGGCTGTGTCGCCTGGGCAAGTGCTGCTGCTAATTGGACTCTACAGTTGGGCAGGGCTGCCTTTAGGGTACACAACCACCTTTAGTCTTGTAGGGTCTTAGATTACACTCTCCAGTCAGATGGTATTGGTGGCTGGACTCCATGTTGAAGTGATACTCCCCAGTCAGATGGTATTGGTGACCTATTATTTCACCATGAACTGTATTTAAGTGAGGTTGCAGATTAGGACCTGTGATGGGGCAGGGCCATGGGCTGTGCCCTGTGGTTGGGCGGTTAGTTTCACTCCGTTATGTTTTGGACCCAGATGTTACGCCCTGAAAATATGTAGGATCACAGGTCTGCTTCTGTGCCCAGGCTGAGTCTGAGGCTGGGCTCTCAGCCTGGGAAGAGGGGCTTTTTGGTCTTCTAGTCAGCAGGACCAAAGGCTATGATCTGCAGAAATGCAAGAGCACAGCATGCCTACCTGTTTGGGTAGAGTCTCAGGCTTGTCTCCAAAGGCTGGGTGGAGTGGCTAGCTAGGAACTTTAGCCAGGTAGAACAACCAACCATGTTTTTGGGGTTTACTAACTAGGCTCTGTGGTTGAGCTATGCCATTAGCTAGTCTCTGATTGGGCATCGCTGCTGGCACAAAGATAGTACAACTGTGAACATCTGTACACTGGTTGCCATGAGCCTTACCCCACTTGTTTCTAAATGATCACAGATGGCCTAGCCCTGCTGATTTCCTGAGTACTCCCCATGAAGCAAGGCAGAGCTAGGCCTCCTGGGAAGCACCTCCAATTACCGGAGAAACTGGATATCTACCTTGGGCTCTCTTTTTTAACCACTAGTGAAACTGTAAACCCAGGGGAATTATCTCATTGGGGCGTTGTGTAAGCTTGGGGGAGTGGCAACATAGTCAGAGTATAACTGATCCCCTTACCCTTCTAACGTGTCTTTCTTTCTTTCTTTTTTTTTTTTTTTTCCAGAAAGGTGTTTCAGTGTCATCTCTGGCTTCTTGGATTTTCACAAAAGTGTTATTATCTGTAGACAATTGCTAGTTTTACTTTCTGTGAGGGGGCTTAAAGCTAGAGACATCTTGCTCACATCCCATAGAAACTTTAAAAGCATAACTACAGTATCATTAGATCACAATGACAACAAATCTTTTTTTCTAACTTAAATATGATTTTTAAACTCAATATTGTGCATACTTGGAAGTAAAACTGCTTTGAATTGAACTAAAGGCTGGAGAAACGGAATACGCCCTAAGCAGCCCTGTGGTTGCTCCTGAAGCACCATTGAGGACTCCTAAAGCATCCTACAAGATAATGTCAAAAGTCATACACTGAGTTATAGACATTCATTAATTACTTCATTGATTCAAATAAATAGCTATTTAGTGTTTCTTGTTTACCAGTTCATAAAATAAATTATCTAATTAAGGATTCATTAAGCTACATCATTTTCATTATATAATTATTTTCAACTCATATTTTTAAAACCTAGTCTTATCCAACTACTTAGAAGTACTCTATATTGGTCATTCACACCTTACAATAAATTTAACACAATGCATTCTCCTTTCAGTGAAATTTTAATGCTAAACATTTTCTTTCTTGGTATCTTTTTTTGCAATTGAAAAAACTAATGCATTAACTATTAATAATAAGATGCATTGTGAAATGAGGGATGGAAGCAGACTTGATGTTTCTGAAATCACCCACCCTAATCTATCTACATGTATGTCCAGTCCATTCAATATAAATGATTTGTTGGTCTCATTGTTTGGAGAAAGGCACAAAAATTTTTTGGAATAATATAAAAACTACAGACAGGCTATATATCAATGGCTGTTTTCCACGGATCCCTAAAGTCTACTACCATATTTCAAGAGTTTCTGTACTTTTGATACAGGTTTCATTTGATTGGCATGTTTTTAATATTTTACCTACTGTCACTAACTACTGTGGTAAAAATTAGCATATATACTTATATGGTTAACAGTTTTTAACATGTAAGAGAGTAACAAAACCTCAATTATGATGCCAAGGCACCTTGGAAAGGAGCTTTGCATAGAAGTTCTTTAACTATCTTTGTGCATGCATTAGAATTTTTTTTTTTTTTTTTTTAGAGACGGGGTTTCGCCCTGTTACCCAGGATGGTCTCGATCTCCTGACCTCGTGATCCGCCCATCTCGGCCTCCCTAAGTGCTGGGATTACAGGCTTGAGCCACCGCGCCACTGAAAAGGATGGCTGTGAATCTGTATTTTTTTTTTTTTAATTTAAGGCTTCTATATTCAGGACCAAAAAGAAAATAATACCCGCTATTTATTGTTTCTTTATTTTTAACCAGTTTATATATCATCTTATATGTATTCACCCACATTGAAAAGGCAGAAAACTAATTCTTAAATTCTTCTAAAATCCACTCTCAAATTCTTGGCTTCTGACACACTCATACACCAGCACAGGACATAATATTGTATTAAATGATTCTCTGTCTTCATTTTATCCTTTGTTGTACTACAAGAGAAGTGAAGACTATCTCAATACAATGGAAAAAACATATCGTACACATGGAGATTTCCAACTGCTGATTATATTTCAAAAGACTCATTTTAGCAGTCACTCATTGGCACGATGTACCTCACATTGCTTGTTTGAAAAGGAAAGTGGTTTATCTCATGCTTTTTTCACTTGGCTTTAGTACTTTCTGATAGCAGAGACAAAAATGGCTCTCTAACCAATCAGTAGTCAAAAGCCAACTAGGCACCTCAGGAAAGAATTGTTTGGAAAAAAAAATGTGTAATCAAAATTTTAATATTAGTGGTTTTAAATTCTGGCAGAACTATTTTGTTTTTTGTTGATGTTTAGGAATGGTACATTAGCAGTTGGTCAGTTCGCTGCTCACTGGCTTTTCTTAGCTCCCATAATCCCATTTCCCAACTAACTTGCTGACTCTGACTGGTACTACCTTGGATGAGGGAAGATAAGGAAGAGAAGAGAATGTTCAGTGTGTCCTTTCTTCTCTGCTAAGATATTCTAAAGCTGAAAAACCACCTGCTGAAAAATGTTCCTCTGACTCACAATTTACATGTAAATTATGATAATTGACTTAGTCTTTTATGTAAGAGAGAAACAAAAACACATTATCTAGTATTTTTTCTTGTGTAAGATAAAAATGACCAAAATGGAAAGATGAATTTGGATTGCAGCATTTAAAAAAAATTCTTACCCTTTTAAAATGTCACTCTTACAAATACGATTTGTGGGACCAGTGAATTTACTGACAATAATAAAGGAAGAATTATTTCCATGATTTATCAAATGTATCCCGAGAGTATATGCGGAAAAAAAATCTGATAAGGCATCCTCCAACCTCAACATCAACATTTTCCCATATATTGTCGTTTCTATGAAGTATTGATATTCTAATGTCCAATGCAAAATTTAAAATATTATTTCAAAGCAAAACCTTCTAATTACATAAAATACTTATACTTCAAATTGCAATTTTCAAAGACGTTTATGTTGAATTACAACTCCAAGCCTCAATGGCCCATTCAGTTTTGTTGCAACAGAGAACTTGTGGGCCCAGCCGTCTGTAACATGAAGTTCTTCCTTGTCAACTCTATTTTATGCAGTATATCTGCTGATATACTTGGCTTTAAAACTAAACAAATCCTGCTGTGCATTAGAAAGATATCTTCATACCATGCTGCATTGTATAATGCTAGCTCTATTGTCTGTTATCATAGGTCTCTAGAAAATGAGTCGTGTGTGTTTCTGTCTTTAACGACTCTAGAGCTTCGTGGATGCTAGGCAATTATTGCAAGGCAGAGAAACACTACGTACAGATGGAAAGCCATCCCCAGTTGTGGGATAGGCAGATGGTCTTTGGAATCTAATTCAGGGAGCTGTGAGACATGTATGAGAGCTTGTTGTCTGTGTAGTAGTTGCTGTTAAGGATGCAAAGCCGCACATCAACACAATAATGCTAGGATGCTTCTGATTGACTTAGGTCTTCTTTGGTTCCTCAGGATTAGAGCCTATCTAATGTTACCTGGAAGAAGACTGGGTAGAAAAATAGTTTTATCCTTATCTCTGTAGTGACCATTCTTTCCGGAATCAAACTCTTAAACAAATAAAAAGAAAGGCCCTTTTGTTACTGCAAGTGTGATCTGTGGATAAGGTGCGCTGCCATTACCTAGAATCTTATAGAACTACAGAAGTTCAAGCCCTACTCTAGACCTACTGAATTAAAAAATCACTTTTTAACAAGATCCCAAGGTTATCTTTATTCATATAAAATTTGAGAAGCAATGCCCTAGAAATTGTCTCATTGATGCTCCTCCTTTTTTTCAAAAGTAAAAAACCCAAGTTATTTCACATGTCTAAAGTCACATAGGTCATCGGGTAATTGGCAGCAGAATGGAGACTAGAACTCTGGGATAAAAGTATAACCACTGACATTGTAAACAAACAGGCCTTGTTCAAGTCAGAGGTGTGCCACATATTAACCTCATCATTGTAAGCATGACATGTACTGTGACATTGACAGCACTAGCTAGCTTCTTCTTCTCTGAAGTGAGAAAAACTTTAGGCAGCATACTGTAAGCAACAATCCAAAAAGTCACAAAGTAAAATCAAAGAAATGAGAAAATTGGAGAAAGGCAACTATTTGGGGCCACATCTTGCAAAATCCACACTTTGCAAAGTGATCACGAAGATCACATGAGGTGATACATGTGAGAGCTCACAGCACGATCCAGATTCTGTCCTGACTGTCAGTCCAATGCACTTCCTTTTATGTAGAACTTCTTGTCAACAGCCAAAACCTAGATGTAATCAGTGGCTCTTCATTCAGGGCCATTATTGGCAGTGCACACTCAAGAGTGAGATGATGAGAAATAGATGGAGGACTTCCAGTATTATTCTGACCTCCTGGAGAGAAAGAACAGATGTCAGAGGTTAGATTCTGTTTTGCAGCTCCTTTTTATTTTGGGAATAAATATTTCCAGGTATAGATCTTTGCAACCATTCCCAATATCCAAATGAGAGAAAAGCTGCAAGATTCCACAGGAATGAGAGGGAGCTCCTCTGCAATGAGGGATGCTGCCAAGCACGGTGACGTGTAGCATTTCCTAGACTTTGATTTCATTCCACACACAGTTACACAGTACCTGCTGCATGCCAGACACTGTGCTCATGCCTACAACAGCTCATGATATGGAAGCAAAGAAAGCACAACAAAACAAAATTAAATGCCATTGTGCATAATTAAAGGCATGTACAAAGTGCTCTTGGAGCAGATGAGGATTTGGGATAGGTGATTAGGGCAAGTTTCTCAACACTATTATCTTTGATCAGAGGTTTGATGAAAACCTGTTCTTAATGAACATTGGTGTCATAGTAGAAAGCAGCACAGAAACTGTCTGCTGAAATGGCTAGTTGTTCTCCGTTTTTCCTTCTCCCCTTTAACACCTACCTCTTCCTCCTCCTCCTTTTGGTTCTAACTAGTACACTTAGAAATTTAATCCTAAAGAATTTTATGAAAGATAAGTCTGTTGTATTTTTTATTAATAGCTGGTGGGGCTGAAGTCAGAAATCACGAGACAAAGTAATAGGGGTAGTTTATTTCTGTTTTTGGAGATAAATAAATAAAAATAAATAATCACCCTACTTCAGCCAACTTTCAGATTTTAACTGAAACCATGTTCAGCTGTTTGAACCAGAGCAGTAGGTGTGCGTCTGTCTTTGCCTTCAGCTCCTATGCAACATAGAGGCATTCATCCCCCACTCATGAAGTAAGCTTCAAAATCCCAAATTATGTGCCAAACCTAAGATTCATTTTTAAATGATGGGCCAGATGTTTCAATTCAGAGCAAAAGAGATCATTGACAAAGCTGCAAGCGTCAATTAATTAATTTTAAAAGTCTCTCTTTTGGGGGTCAGAAGTGAGACATTCTCCCACCATTACACAAGCAAAAACCCCTGGAGGGAAACTGGAAATTCCACCAAGAGAATTGCCATACAGTTTACCTTGAAACGCTCTGGTTTATATTTATTTTAATCTGTGTGCTGTGATGCCTTCTGCTTTGTAATCAGATAGTCTATAGAAATTAACATGTTAATCATTCTTTTTAAACGTTGGCTTATAATATTTAAATATCTGTGCGCATCATTAATGATCTTATTTGATATACATTGCCAACCAAAATTGAGCCTGTTGAGGGAGAAATAATTTGATGTAGCATTATTAAAAGCTAAATGTGTGGATTGATCAGGAAAGACACACAAAGTTGGACATGTTCCAGAATCTGCTACAAATTGGAAGGGAAAGTTTACAATAAGGGAGAAGGACTCCTCACACTGCAGTTTCCTTTTAATTGGAGGGTTCACCACAGAAGTTATAATCATTGGCTACAGATTGCAACATAACAGGCTGACATATTCTAGGTGCAAGACTATCAGTGAAACTTTGTGATCCAGAAACAAATCAGCGTCATTTTCAATGTCAGTAGATGATGTATTAATCGGTAGCTCAACAGTTTGAGGAACCCACGATAAGATTAGACTCAGGATAAGATTCTTTAATTAAGGACAGGATATAAGTCATAAATTGTAAGACTTCCCCTACGTGGGTTAATTTGGAAGCCTGCCAAATGTGACCTGTTTTCAACATTAATTGTTTTTTCAACAGCAACCAAAATACTATAAGAATTGAGTTTTCAATACCAATATTCTAGAATCCAATGAAAATGTATCATGTTTTTGTTTATTTTACCAATAGAATATATGTTCTGGCTTTGCCTTTCTCTTATGGAAATTCACTTTATATTAATATATATACTTTATTTTCTAGATTTTGTAAGTTTTTCTGTAAATACTGCTAAAATATAGACAAGCAATGCTCATGTAAGTAAAACTATTTGGGCCATGAGCCAATATTAATTGATTATTGAGACTCAATTCTTAGTGCTGTTTTTCATATTCTCTTGGGCTATGCATCCTTAAAAGGAATCTCATGAGTAACTTAAACATATGGTTATACCTTAGATGTCTCCTTTTTTAACATAAGATGTCATTAACACAGCTCTACATTTCTTACTAATACATTTTTTGTCACTTGGTAAATATAACCTTTACATTTCTACTTATTTTATAATTTAAGAAAAATTGTGTCCAAGAGTAGCTAACAAAAAAGATGGCATATTTTAACCATATAAATTATTAATACATATAATGTAGAGGAAACATTCTGGTGAGTTTTCCCAGCCCTTAAAATTTTAATTAAAGGGAATGGACTGAAAGGTCATAATAATTTTATAATATCATTACTAACATTTGCTTTCAGAGAAGAGAAGTTGTGCTTATACACCAAGTTGGGGAAAATCAAAGCAAAATATATAGATTGAAGTTAGTTCATCAGAAAACTAATTAGAAATAAAGAAAAAACCGATTAAATCAGAGACTGTTATGTACTCTGAGTCCATGTTAAATCAATTAATAAGCATATAATTAATACTTGCTACTCCCTTCCGTTTGACCTGTGATACATATTCATGAATAGTCAAATAACCCCATACTGTGGTTAAAACCAAACCCTATTGTTATATACAAATGCACATGCTATAAATTTGAATTGGTATAAGATTTTAAGTCAACAAGAATAAATTGGAAACATTTGAAATGGTGATAGTGATATTCTTATTTCTAGTAAATGTAGTAAATGACTGATTTCTCACCCAGAATGATTATGAATTGAAAAGCGAAATATCTGGAGTGATAGCTGAGGCCTGTGTCGAAAATCAAAAGCAAAAGAAGAGCAATACTATAGGAAATTATTGGGTGGCAGCTTGAAACTTGATATTTATACACCATCAGTTCCAATTGCCTGCCAATACCCCATGTAACACTGGCCATTCTCTGCCATATCACTTCCCACTTCACTGTGCCCTTCCTGGATTAGCCATAAGGAGTGGACAACTAGTGGTTCTCTGAAAAAAACAAACCTGTTTATATACCTCCACTTCCCTGTTTGCTTTCCTTTAGACTAAAACACTCACCTCATACTTTCCCACTTCCTTATTCCTTGACTTCCTAGAAAACTCCTTCCCATTTGGTGATGGTCAGCTCAGGCATCATTTTCTGTAAAAAGTTTTGTGTTTTTTTTTTTTTTCTTTATTTTTTGGGCCTCCACTGATGAGGCCTGATACAGACGAGAATACCATCTTCATTTATTTAATTGTCTTTCCCCATTTCCCTTTCTGTAAGCTGAATGGAAACATTTTCCTGTCTCCTTAGCTGTACTCATCATTTTATCCCCATTATATCAAAATTACTGAGTCATAGTCAGAAATCAACAAAAATTTGAACTTGAGCTTTGAATTAATCAGTTCACTAAATACCAAGTTGTGTACCCATGTTTTAGTTAGGATATTTTTTTCCTACAAATAATAAGTAACCCTATGTTAAACAACTTAAACGATAAGGATAATATATAAACTTACGTAACAAGGAAGAGAAGTAGGTAAACGCATGTGGTAACGCTTACATTTTTAATGGTCAGTCTATAGGCTTTGTAAAGGAACTGCTTTTTAAAGTATTACACTTAGTAATTGAAATTCTAAGAAATAACAATCTTCCAACTTATATTTGATTCTCTTCTTGGGAACAAACTTGGCCATCACAATATTTTACAGTTTCTCTCAGAAAAATGTGGGATCCATTACTCTAACTGTGAAACCTAAGCTTACCTTGTGACATATTTTGACCACTAGAATGCAGCAAAAGTGCTGTTGTTTCAGCTTAAAGCCTGGATGTCCAAGAACTTTGCAGTTTCTACTCTTGCTCATCTTGAAATTCAGCAATCATCAAACAAAGTCACAGTCAGCCAGCTGGAAGTTGAAAGACTACAGAAAAAGGTATCAGCCATCCTAGCTATCTGGGTAATGCCATCATAAACCAACCATCTCGGTCACCAGATGATAATAGATGTACGAGCAAACTCAACCAGATCAGCCAAGCCGAGCCAGACCAAAAGAAACACCAAACAAGCCCAGGCCTGATTGTTAACATGTAGAACCTCGTGCTACATAAATGCCTATCATTTTAAGAAACTATGCTCTGGGATTTGTTGTGCAGTAAAATTGCTGAATATTAATTCTACACAGCTCATTTTCCAACTTTTAATTTTCATTGTACTTGTATAAGATAAATGTATCTTTATGATGTATTACATTTTTATTTATTTTTGTACATAGTGTCTGAATATAGAAGTTGAACACTTGAGCAGTATATTTTTATTGATCCTCATTATAAAGGGAAAAAAATAGAACTTCTTCTAAAGCTAGTCACTGGATAATTTGTAATTATGGATCAAATACTACTTCACTGTAAAGATTCCTCACAAAATTCTAGGCACATGTTTCTTTTCTTCTTTTCTTTTCTCTCCCTTTCCCTCCCTCCCTCCCTCCCTCCCTTCCTTCCTTCCTGCCTCCCTCTCTCCCTCTCTCTCCCTCTCTCTTTCTTTCTCCCTCTGTCTCTCTCCCTCTTTCTTTCTCTCTTTCTGTCTCCCTCTCTCTCTCTTTTCTTTCTTCTTGTGTTTGCACTCCATTCTTTCACGTCAACTTTTCTGAACTTTGCTTAAAGCAGATGCATCTTTACAAAGCTCTTATTCTCTCCCTCAAGGATGCTGGGGGAGCTTTATCTCTATAAAGAAAGACACTCAATGCCATCTGACTCATTTGTAGATGTTTCTTTTATCCCTCCTCTGATATCTGTTACCAAAGTTTTAACCTATAACATCTGATTAGGAGTATTTGCTCAGATTGTTTCATCATATGACTTACTGCTTCTGAACTTTCTTGAAATTGAAGACATTTTTCGAAAAGAAAAAGTGAGTTTTATTTTCATGTAAGTGCTCTCGGGTCCCCGTTTACACATATACACTGTAAAACCCTGCCTATAAGCATGCCCTAATTAGTATTTCAGTGTCACACTTGGTCTTCAAACTTTGATTTTCCTATCACCCGCCTAAGCCAGCTTTTCATTACTATGCTAAACTTTAGTTCTCAGTGACCTAACTTCTTTTACAATTACTTTATTGTTTATTTCAAATTTTCTTCATCGTGTTATCAAAGTATTGCCTAAAGATACAGATTTTACCTTATTGTTTCTATGACTAAAATGGCCCATATTTAATCTTTTTTATATTTTATAATCTTAATGTCTTAGCCACTCATTCCAGAAACACATATTGAGCTTCTGATTGCTTAGGATGTGTTGGGCTGTAAGTAAATAAACACACAGCAGTCACTTATATTGTCATTATTAAATGGCAGTATTTAATAATCCACTGTAAAGCTTTCAGTTTTTCTTTTAATTTATTTTCTTCATTTCCATGATGACATTGAGGCCCTCCTTAATTTGGAACTACTGTGCGTAACCCCTCAATCATAAACTTCTCTTTCTTCTCCCAGATCTTATATGTTAGTTTCTGGAATGCTGTTGTTTGATCATTTTCTCTTCTAGTTTTGTGTATTTGATCCCAGCTACCCATACAACTTCTACCTCTTTAATCCAATGACTCTCAGTTGTACTACTCAAGCCCAGTGTCCTCTTGTGAATTCAAGAATCTGCTGTCAGTTGAACATCTCCACTTGGAGAACTCATTGGTCTATGAAACTCAGTATGATCATATGGAACACATCACCATCCTCCATCCCACATTGCCAGTTTTCCCCTTTGCAATGAGTAGTCACCATCATCATCTCAGTGGGGACAGATACCCTTCCTCTTCTGCTGAATCCCAAAATTGATTTGTTTATTTAACGAATTAAATATACTTTGTGTAGAGCCTATGCATCTATTCATTCCTTCATATAACTACTGCCTGAAATAAGACCTCATTATTTTCCTTTGCTTGGACTATTTTAACAACTGCCAGAATAGTCTCCTTATCACTAGTCACACTCTACTTTGAAGCTTCCTCCACAATTCTGTCAGAATGCAATTCCTAAGCTGTAAACCTTGCAGTGTTACAGTTGTCTTCAAATTTTGAGGAACTCCTAAGAACTTCAGGAGAAATTCCAAAATTCTTAGCAAATGTTGGATGGTTCATCCTTTTCCATGCATGAGCTCCTGCTATATAATCTCACATGCAAGCATCTCTTGTCCCCATTCTCATGAAAGTATTTGCAGTTCCTAGAACATAAGGATGTAGGAGTTAAGAAATCGTTTAGGCAGATAGTAAGGGTATGGGGGTCCTCAGTAAGGCTTTTCTCTTTAATGAAAAGCAGCCCCAATTCATTTTCTAACAAGCAGTAGCCTGTAAAGTCAAGCTGCAGACATAGACAAGCAAGCTGGAGCTTGCAGGGGTGAATGCCAGCAGGAACTAAGAACTAGACATGTTCAAGATGGCGGCTCTATCTTCCCTTCTCTGCCAGCCACGTGTACCATAAGGAGCTGATAAGATGGCATTGATCAATTGGAAAGCTCATTTGCATGAGATTAGGGTGGAGTGACTAGCTTTTCCTGTGCCCTATGTAAATGCCTTACCTGATTGAACCAATCTGTGAGCCCCATGTACATCCAGACACCGCCTCCCCAAACTAGACTATGAAATCCGGTGCATTCGCCTCCAGCCGGTCTTTTCCTCTCAGAGACCCCATTCTCTATAGAAAAATCTGTTTCTCTTTCTCTTCTGCCTATTAAACCTCTGCTCCTAAACTCCTCGTGTGTGCCGGTGTCCTAAATGTTCCTTGCGTGAGACAATGAACCCTGGGTTTATATCCCAGACAAAATAGCCATTTCAGTAGCATGATACCGGTGTTTCTGTGACTTATCAGGTGTTTTCTCTCTGGAAAACCATTCCCCACACGTTCTTCCTGAATAATTCATTGTGTCTGGGAAAAAAATAAAATGAAATAAATGAAATAAAAAATAAAAAATTGAGTATGTGTATCCCTTTTATTTGTAGAATATACTTCTGATTGCATAATGGCACTAATGCTGATCTTCCAAATATTGTTTGTATGTTATATATTATATAAACCGAAGTTTTCTCTGTGTTCTGTAGATTATGCTACTGAATAATTATTACATGTTGTTAGTCACAGCTAAATCTTTAGAGGTTGAATGACTTTCTAGAAGCCAATTTATGTCACTTAGTAGTTTTTTGAAACTAACAAGTTATTAACAACTTAAACTTGTTTTTTCAGTTGTTAATTGTGTAATATTATGGGTCCTGTTGGGAGTGGGGTTTCTGTTCCTCACTTCTCATATTTCTATTGGGGAAGGAAATATGACCTTCACTTTCAAGAGAGGAAAATATTGTAGAAACATTTCCAGCTACTCTCTGCCTCCTCACTGATTCTTCCTCACAGAGGAGAGTTTAATCTGATGGGCAAATTTGGAGAAGGAAATAAGCTTGCCCAGCTCAGTCCTTTCTTTTCTTTTTAGAGTCACCTTGTCTCCAGGAGGCACACATTCTGCTGTGTTGTAAACATAATGGAGAAAGCATTGCCACTTGTGGGAGAGCCCTCATATTGTCCAGTTCAACTGGTGACCACTAAACATTAAACAGTAAACCAGTAAACAGTGATGAGTCTGTTTTCATTGAAGCAACACATTAACTATATCTTCTGACAACAAATCTAAAGCTACATTATACAATAAGCTTTATCAGTGATAAAAACAATATTTGTTTTCCATTGGCCCTAGTCTTGTGTACTATATCTCAATTAATTCCGAACATGGACAGAGAAACACGGTATTGTTGATTAATCCCCCCAGTAGTGCTGACTACAATATTGATTACGTAAGAAAATGTAGTTAAGGTGCCTAACATATGATATAGTAGTATATCCTAAGTGCTTAGTTAATGTTAGTTATTATTATTGAATCTAACTGGTCATTTTCACTACACATTTGTTAACAGCACAGAGCACCCCTGATATGATAATGGAGACCAATGGAAACACTATGTTTATTTTAGCAATACAAAGGCTCCTTCCAGTAGGCATTGATTTCATTTGTGATGGCAGCCTGTATTTGAAACTAGCCAGACCCTAGGTGCTTGATGTCATATAGACAAACTATCAAGACAATAAGCTCAAGGACTTATTGTCATGTGACTAAATTGGCATTGTGGAAGTGGCACAATCTATGAGAACTTACCTTTGGAATAGATTCTATTAGGTTCATTTCCACCTAAAATCAATATTCCTCAATCAGATCCAGCTTTTTAGAGTTGCCGTTGCATTTTACTGGCTCTTCATCTTGTCGTTCAATTTTTATTTATTTTTTCTGTTGCCCCAAACTTGGACATATTTCTATTATTCAATACTATGAACATCAAGTGCCTCTGGCAGTTATCACTTTGAAGCAGCCTTTCCTATAATCACCATCAGGAGCAGTAAACTCATAAAGGGTGTCAAGATGATGGATGACTCTCCCCAGCGACCTTTTGATGTCTCCAACATACTGGGCTGTGTAGAGACAGGAAATGAGGAATCGCAGGTAAAGCAATGCGGAACAAGAGTGATGCAGACTCATTCTAAGCAGAAACTGAAAAACACTTTTGTTATAATAAACAAGTAAATAAAAATGTTTCTAAAAAGCAAATGTGAACAATACAGGTCAATTCTAAGTAAACACTACTTGTAGAAAAAGGCCAGGGTAACACAACACAACTAAAGGAGGACTGAAATGAACATTGTTATTGGCAGCCACTATGTGAAGGGCACCAAATACCTAGCATTTACTTATCACCTAAGATGCCTGTATTAGCCCTTGTATTTCTTTTTAGTATCTGCTGATGCTGAAGTAAAGAAAATGTAGTAACTTTACCAAAGTCACCATCAAATAAGTGTCAAGAATAAGATTCAAAATCAAAATATCTCCTTCCCAGGCTGGTTATGAGGAATGAATTAGTTGACATTTGTAAAAACCCAAAACAATACCTGGCCCATAGTCTGCGTTCACGAAGTTGTAGTTATTATCATTACTATACTTTAACCTGTAATATTTGACTGAGAATTCCTCCAATATTCGTGTACGTAACCACCAGGCTTAGCAAACAATTAAGAAGTGTCTACTGGGTGCCAGAAAATTAGAGTCTCAAACAAGGCCCCTCCTCTCATGTAGTTGACAAACTATACAAGATTTATGTGCAAATGTATACGTTCTACACCTATACACTATATAAAAATCATATTTGGGATCCATCTTTGGCTTATATCTTCTTTAATATGCAAATACCTTAATATTAACATTAATTCTACATTCTTCCTGTCCACACAGATTGCCAAATTCTCTATGAAATATCTCTGAGAAATCTCATGGGACAGTCACTAACATGTTTGAACAATATGAATTTGCTTATTGCAGCTACTTTTCCAGCAGGTTTCTATTATTTCTCTACCATATTCACTAGCCATTTATTTAAACCACTGATAACACCATTCTCATAGATCACCCATCGCATGGGATATAGTCTCTCCAGGGGCTTCCAAAGATGCAGACCATTTTGTGCCTGAAATGACACTGTGTTACTATGGTCCTAACTGAGTCTGAGGTAAATCTCTGTTCTCCTCAGATATAGTGAACATTGTCTTTTCTTCACAAAGACCTGCTATGGTCCCTGCAATTGAGCTGGGGACCCAAGTCATATTCTCCCTTTCTTTTCCTTATTTATCCATCACTTAAGAGCTTTTGGCACTGGGGTGTCCAGTTCTCACATATTGCCTAAGCCTAACCTAGAGTAGGCTTTGTGGTAAATATTCAGTGAATGAAAGTTCTGTGTTTAGGGAAAAAAGTAGAAGGTAAGAAATAGAGACATTTAGAATACTTAGAGCTGTGAATATAACTTTTCTGTCTTCAAATTCTTATAAAAGTCCAATTGCTGAGTGACACTGAGGAAAAAGTTGATTACCTATAGCTCTCTTGGAGACTTCCACAGTAAAAAGATTGGATTGAACCATAAAAATGGAAATGTGGAGCTTCTTTATGGTTTTATAACCCCTAAAGCCACAGGGATATTTGAGAGGTTGTGACCTGCAATTGTAATTACGGTTGCCATCATCTTGTGAGAAGGAGGCTAACCAGTGTAAATACTTCATGGGCTGTAATGCTTTGGAAATGACTTTTAGAAGACCTATTCAAAGGAAAGGAAGTAGAATACTAATTTTTAAAAGTGAATTTTTTTTAAATAATAAAGAGTTGTTCCCATATTCTGATGTCTGTGTAATCTTAAACATTACACTGTAATCATCTGCTGGTTTCTAATGCTTTAAACTGAAACAGCACACCATTCCAAGGAACTCACCTTAGGTTGAAACATGAGGGACTAAAAGAAATACTAAATTCTAAACTATAAGTCAAGTTCTTTTCCTGGGCTTCAAATATTGTAGTGTGAAGGATAAAACTGTAAAACTCTCATATTACTTTAGCAGCACTCCTCTTCTGGCAGTTAACACTTTCTATTTTGTATACATTGTATGTACTTCATCTCTTCTAGTTAGCCACAGACAACAGAGGATAGTAGAGAAGACAAAATAAGGGAGGCTTTTAGGAGTTAGCTTTTTTCCATGCCTACCAAATGTGCAAACTTGTATAAGTTAGTAATTCAGTTCACTCATTTATCAAATTTTTTAAAATATAATACCTCATCATAGTGTTGTGCAAATCAAATGAGTATATATGTGAAAACACAATACATCTGCCTGGTTTGCAGTTCATACTTATAAATATTTGTCCCCTTTCTCTCACATTTCCCTCCTGCAAGCAAATGCCTATATATAATTCATCTTGATAGCTATTGTTAATACCCAGTCCTGTGATTTGGAAGTGTCTGGTACCCAATAATATTTATAGATTGAAAATAAATGAACAATGTACTTTCGAAAATCAAAAGAAAAAAAGGTTAAAGAGCAAGTTAAGGGCAGTATTATCTTCAGAATTCTCTGGGGTTGAAAGTGCAGCTTAGAGTTCATGAAATTTGATAATTTTACTACATGTAAAAGCTTTACATGAAAGCAATAATTACAAATGTCATAGAACTTAGTGCATAACTCTATTAAACAATTTAAATTAAATATTTTCCCTAGATTTCCTGAGTATTTTGTAGTGATTTATTTCCATTAGTTTAATGAAAAGAAAAAAATCAGCAAAAAGTGATAGCACGTTTTTTCCAAAACTCTGAACAAATTATAATATATCTCATATCAAAATGAATGTAATATATGAATAACATAATTAGCCCAAGCTATACACCTAAACAGCTCAGAACAGCATAGTTCCTGGAAACACAATCTCTATATATACAGAGGATGCTGGTGAATTATATAGGTAAAACGATCATTCAAGTCTACTTACAGTATACACAATTCAAATGTTATATTATCCAAAGTCTTACTATGAGTATGAATTATTCAATAGAGGTTATATATTTAACATATTTTATTTCTTGGCATATTTTAACATTTCTTGTAAACATTTTAAGCAAATTGAAGACATCTTGTAAACATTTTAAGCAAATTGAAGACATATTTTATTTCTAGGCATATTTTAACATTTCTTGTAAACATTTTAAGCAAATTGAAGACATTAACAATTTTACTACCATAAGACATCTCCTAAAATGTTAACTATTAAAATATAAATGTGTCCTTCATGTTTGTTTATATACTGAAAAGATTGTTGCATGCTAACACTATTATTTCTACTACAAATAACCATGAAGAAAAAATGAGAATCCATATCCTTTTCGAGATGATTCCATTTTTTTTTTCTGCTTGTGAAACATAGACTGTGGATAATTAGGGCGTCTCAGATTTCAAATTAATCCTTGAAAGTTACCTTTTAATTAAATGATCAGGAAGGCCAACATTCATGTATATGCATTTGATAATATAACCCCAGCAAGGCAATTCTGGTATTTTAATAGCATCATATTTAAAGATACAAAAATGCAGAGGCAAATTTTGAATTCTATGCTAAATGCCGAGAACATTAAATAAGATATGAACTCTGCTCTCAGACATCTCACAAAACTGTTAATATATAGAATATATAGCCATCAAAAAGTGGGCAAAGGATATGAACAGACATTTCTCAAAAGAAGACATTCATACAGCCAACAGACATATGAAAAAATGCTCATCATCACTGGCCATCAGAGAAATGCAAATCAAAACCACAATGAGATACCATCTCACACCAGTTAGAATGGCGATCATTCAAAAGTCAGGAAACAACAGGTGCTGGAGAGGATGTGGAGAAATAGGAACACTTTTACACTGTTGGTGGGATTGTAAACTAGTTCAACCATTATGGAAAACAGTATGGCGATTCCTCAAGGATCTAGAACTAGATGTACCATATGACCCAGCCATCCCATTACTGGGGATATACCCAAAGGATTATAAATCATGCTGCTATAAAGACACATGCACACGTATGTTTATTGCAGCACTATTCACAATAGCAAAGACTTGGAATCAACCCAAATGTCCATCAGTGACAGATTGGATTAAGAAAATGTGGCACATATACACCATGGAATACTATGCAGCCATAAAAAAGGATGAGTTTCCGTCCTTTGTAGGGACATGGATGAAGCTGGAAACCATCATTCTTAGCAAACTATCACAAGAACAGAAAACCAAACACCGCATGTTCTCACTCATAGGTGGGAACTGAACAATGAGATCACTTGGACTCAGGAAGGGGAACATCACACACCGGGGCCTATCATGGGGAGGGAGGAGGGGGGAGGGATTGCATTGGGAGTTATACCTGATGTAAATGACGAGTTGATGGGTGCAGCAGACCAACATGGCACAAGTATACATATGTAACAAACCTGCACGTTATGCACATGTACCCTACAACTTAAAGTATAATAATAATAAATAAATTTAAAAAAAATATATATATATATATAGAATACACATTACAACTAGCAAACTTGACTATTAATTTTATAGAAATGAATGAAACTACTGAAGAATTGTACTATGATTTAGAACAATATGTTGTTTAAATCATAAAACTTCTGAAAAGTAATTTTTCCTTTACAAAGGTGTGCTTTGATAAAGTCAAAATAATTTATCAGGTGTCTATGTTAGTAGAGGGGAAAAGATGGGGAATTTGAAATTGTCTCTTTCATGAGTATATACTGTTTGAGGAAAATGGTGAATCTAGTTTTCTATTTTGTCCGCTATGAATAGTTACAATTACCTTGCCCAGCTTGTACTGGTAATAGTCTCCAAGCACAAATGTTGACTGTTTAACAAAAAAGATAAAAACATTGATAATGCCTTTTCAACCTTTACTAATCTGTGCTCCTTCCCTTCTGAAAGCTCTTAAAATGCTTGGTACCCATAACCATATGCCTTACAGAAGCCCTTTTGGTCTATGAAAGTCAAGTACAGAAAAACATTGCCAGACACCTAATTATCTCTTTTTGTTCCCTTCCTCAAGTTTATTTCATCTTAATACTTAGCTGACCTAACAAATTTGTCTCTGGGATCACCCATGTAAGAGAGACAAAAGGTACCCTGCTCCCTCCCTAAGAGCCATAAGAATCAGAGATTGGCCACTGTGAATGAGAATCATTTGAATGGTGCAAATTGGCTCACAGGTCATTGAAAATTCCAGGAAAATGCCCCCTCCTCTTTATGCTGGCTAAAAAAGAACATGATAAAACAGAAAAAAGCATTGAAAGTCAGATTCCCATTTTGCCAGACTTTCATTTTTGTGGTGTTTCACGGAGAATATGAAACCCTCCAGAGCAGAGAATATAGCCAAAAAGAAAGCAAAGGAAACTCCCAATCAGTACCCATCTCCTACAGTGAACCCATGTTTAAAGATTTCAGAATCCTAACGGAAAGTAGCTGCTTTACAGGTTGCAGGTGAAGCTGGTGTGAACAGGTGAAAATTTCTTTATAAACATAGCTTTCTATGAGCTTTTGTAGAAATCATCTTCAGCAAAGACTGAATCAATAAAGAGTAGCTTGTTAAATTTAAATACTTGTTTGGCGTTGTTACGGTTATATTAGTGAAAAATAATTACAACGAGTCTATTGTATATGACAATGAAGCAGTTTTGTCAGCAATTTGTTCTAAGCATGGAAAACAGGCAGCTTTTAGCCATAATTACTATATGCTAGAATTGGTTTGCATAAATGAACAAGTATATATTCCTGAAATGTTCAACAGATATGCATACATTTATATGGCTATGTATGCTAATCACTGACATTTGTTGGGTATTACGTACCAGCCGCTGTTCTGAGTTTTGATGGATTAAGTCATTTCGATCTGAGATAGGGATAAATTATTATCTTCATCTAGTAAATAGTGAAACCAATAGTTTTATCCATATAGGCTTGCTCTAGAATGTACACAGACTTACAGATATAGAGTCAATCACCACCACCGCCCCCCCGCCCAACATACACACACAGATTAAGTTCTCCAGAAGCAAATAATGATGAAGTTTGGTGTCTTGGGATTCTACGTGTTTGTTAAGAATCAATATCTGTGAAGGGAAAGAATGAGTAGCAGGATTAAGCAAAGGAAAATTGTGACTCAGGCCCAAGAAATCCTCATCCAGTTTGGCAAAGAGCAAGGGAACATGATAATGTCTTGCATCTGGCCAAAATGACTAGAATTTTATATCCACATTTCATTCAGTTCTTGGATCTGAGCTGCTTCAGGAAGGTCATAACCTTGGGTGGTTGGAGGTCTGCAATTGAGATAGACCCTGAAGCAGCTGACCCCAGGAGGTTATCTGCTGACTGTACTCTCCATGAGTGGGCAACAAATTCTTCCTTAAAGAGGAATCTGAGAGACATGTCTATATGTCTATGCCGTGCTCACCTGACCCACATACACATACAGGGTGAGTATTCATCTAGATATAGTGTACCATATTCAATTTATAAATGCACAAAACATTTGGTAGTATTACATATATTTGGGGGTGGTCTGCCTAGCATTTTGTCCTTTGAAAAACCACTTTTCCCTAAATCCATGTAGTTGGCTTGAAACTATAAGTTAGAAGTAGATAGTTCCTATCAAATTTGTCAGTTATCAGTAAAACAATAATTTCAGTTGGCATGTGTCTACATACTGAATTAAAAGCTCGTAGTGTACATCGTGTCAAGACCTAACAAAGCTTGTATCTAAAAGCATTAACCTACTTCTCTGTCTCTCTTTCTGATTTAATGTTGTAGTTCTTTAGTATTTTGAGAACTCTCTACCCTCCATGATAACATCTACCTGCCCTCTAGGATAACATACCTGCTGCCTCTCATACTACCAGGTCTTGGTTAGTAACCTTCTGTCTAGTAGTTCCCCATAAATTCCAAATATCAGGGAGAACAGGTTGGTAGTATTAACATCTTCTCTCCCTAGAATCCTCATAAAATTGGACCAACCCCTTCGCATTGAGCTCCTCTGGTCCACAATCATTTACTCTGTGGACTTGGCACATAGTAGATCTACACTTACAGAAGAAAAGGGAATCAAATAACTGGTTGTTTTCCTTCATGTTAAGGCACACCACTAAACTATTTACTGGTTACTGATGATTACTGCTTTCCCCTTCCCCACATTGTCATCTAGAAATTGGTTGATTAAATTATAGAATGTTGTCCCTTCCTTAGTATGAGGAATGTGTTTTCTCTGCTACATTTAGTAATGTGACAGAAATCTATCAGGCAAAGCATCCATTTGAACGTAATTAAAAGTGACCATTTATTGCAGAATATCCATATCATTTCAGACTCATTTATCACTAATTATTTCAACAAATAATTATGTAAGTTATGAACTGAGGAAAAGCTGAATGATTTGCTGGCATCCATTATCACCACCTTCAAATATCTCAGTATTTTGTAATTGCTTAAGGTGACAGGTGAAGAACCCCTTCCCTTAATTTTGTTACAGTAACCTGTATGGTTTCTCCATTATGGTTTTATTTATTTCCTGAATACTACACCAATACAATACCTGTAATTATTTCCAGTATATGTTTATGGAGTTGGTAAGATTTAATATATCATCAGTTTAGGATTATGTAGCACAAGGTCATGTTTTACACGGTACATGTTAGTCTTGATTGACTCTTTAAAGTATAATCCTCACTACTCCCATCGTTGTGCCTTCAAGAAGAACCAGGGAGAAAACAATCTGTGATTGCCCCTTGCATAACGTTCTTGTGTCTAAGGAATGGAACTAATACAAGAGAGCATGGACTCCTCAAGTCACTTCCCTATGCTGCCAGGATTGGCTTACAGCTAGAGTGGTATCTCTATTAGGATACTTTAATCTCTACATAATTGAAATCTAAGCCAGCTCTGCTTAAAGATACAGGATTATTCCACATAGCTGCAGGTGCAGAGATGAGCGAACTTCAGGCATGTTTTGACCAAGACTACATTTCTCTGAAATTCTTATTGTTCTGCCCTTTATTTCTTTCATGATCACATAATTAATGCCAACAGCAACTTAGTAATGCCTTCCTTATTATGTTTCATAAAGCATGTGACAAAGTGCTTATCTTTCCATTTGATTGGACCAAATTATATATCTATCCCTGCTCTAATAACTTTCACCAGGAGATGGTTTTGTGCTAATTGACTTAAACCTGGATTTTCTTTTAAAGACAAACAGTGTCAAGGGTAAGAGAATTAAAGGAATTAAATTAATTGGGTTAGACTAATCAATGCCCTTTCCTGGGCATAGGGTTGAGTCTTAAGACCACATTGCTGTTTACAACCAGCCTTAACAAGGCAGGGATAGAATGGATATTGGGAGACAATGTTCAAATGAGTGAATAACATCTTGTCAATATCTATCTCAGTATCTGAAATTCTGCCCGGATGTTCATTCCCATGAAGCTAATCACACCTCCAAGTGGAAGTTGACTAACCTTGTATGTAGACTACTCAGGTGTCTTTATTTCTTCAATTTCTTATAAGACTGTGCTAATTCCAACCCAAGATAAGCTGATTATTAAAGGATGTGTTAACAAAATATTTCTGAAAAAGATGTTGCAGTCTTGTATTCATTGATTCATAATACCTTGTGAAATTCCTATTAAAAGAGACAATAAGGAGATTACCCGATAATATACAGTCTATTAAATCTCCTGGAAATTCTAGAGATTGACCAAATTATAACTAGAGGAATAACAATCCTGCCTCATCTTAATGCCTGTAAAGTGTTTAAGGATGACAGATGCTCCAGAATTCCAGAGCAGGAACAAAAGGAGTGTTGGCTTAAGGCTTAAGGCAGAGTCTCTGTATTCATTTTCTTGGTAACATTATGTTTTCATTAACTGCAGTTTGTGTTTCATGCTTCTGCATTGTACAAGACAAGCACAGTAGCATGTCTAAATGCCCCTGGATTGTATTTCTTATCTATTCTCCTAATGTTTATCATTTGCACTTTTGTATTTTTTCTGAAATTATATTGCTGTGGTTTGAATGTGTCCCCCAAAGTTCATGTCATGGAAACAACTCCCAATGCAATGGTATTAAAAGGTGGAGCCTAATAAGAGGTGATCAGGTCATGAGGGCTCTGCCTTCTGAACAAATTAATATCATTATCTTAGGAGTGGGTTAGCTGTCATGAGTTCCTTATAAAAGAGAATTTAGCCTCATCTTCTTCTGCTCCCTCTCAAGTGTGCCATCTGGTCCTTCTGCTTTCCACCACGGGATGATGCAACAAGAAGGTTTTCCAGATGTGACCCCTTGATCTTAGACTTCCCAGCCTCCAGAGCTGTAAAAGCTAAATCTCTGTTCTTTATAAATGACCCACTCTCAGGTAACTCTCTCTGCTATAGCAATACAAAACAGAATATGACATATATTATCTGCATTTTGTTTCTAAGTTAATTCTACAAGTTGAATATCAATTAAAATATTTTATTTTATTATGACTTCCCAATTATATTTTGCTACAGAGTTAAAGAGTATCTTGTAATGAAATTTTCTTTTTTATACAGCATTTAATTTTTATGTAGAAGTTTATAACCATTGTTTTAAATCTAACACTGTCTGCCTTTATCAAATTATTTAGTTACTTTAATGCCTTGGTAACATTATCTAAACCATGTGATATGTTCTCTTTCTCTTTTCTTTCTGTCTCTTCAGATACCCTATTCCCTGAAGTCTCTGTTCTATTTCCAACATTTACTAATTGTTATTTTTGCTACATTATAGGTATTAAATTAAAACTTCATTTAATTTTTCTTTTCTGGATCACTGGCTCCCATATTCAATCTTCCTTGGTTTCTGCACGCATTTTGCTAGAATATATTCTCAGGGAAACTTTTTAGTTCAAATATGTCTCAAAATAACTTTCTTTGACACTTCCACTATATCGATAATATGAGGTTGAGAATTTTAAGTTGAAAATAATTTTCCTCAGAGCTTTAAAGGCATTGATCTAATGCTTTCTAGCATCAATATGGTTAATAAGATATATGGTGTTGACCTGATTCTTTTATCATATAAGGTATCTGTCCTAACCTAATCTTCTCTCTCCCCTTTTCTATCTTCCTTTCTCATTTCCTCCACCTCCCTCATATATATAATATATATATGATTATATGTAACATATATAATCTGCATTTTGTCTCTAAGTTAATTCTACACATTGAATATCTATCATCTATATTTTTTATAATCTCTATATCAATATTCTGTAATTCTTATGGCAAAACATCCCACAACCAAGTACTTATATCTTATATGAATTTATATAATTTATATTTCAGAAACCGTCTTTTTTTCACAATAGCACTTTATATTCTCTCCTTACCCATTTTAATTGTATTACCTTCCTATTTTATGGATTTGCAAATCTGTCTCTGTCAATATTACATAGGTTTTTGTTCAGTTATCTTCCTTAAAATTTCTCTTTTCACCTGAGATGAGAAGTCTAGTTTGCAGTTTGCTTTTCTTGGACTTTATAATTCAGAGTCCTGATGATCCTTATTTGCCTTTTTCTGTTTCGTGAACAATAGGATCGTGCAAATTAAAAGTTTAAGGGCAGAGCTTTTAACTTAACCAATCTTACTTTGAAAGGAGTCAAGAAGAAACTGACACTGAACTGTCAGACTCCCAAATGAGAAAATGCAAAAGTCATTACTCTGAGGTGTCAATACCCCAGAATATTTGTGCTAGTTTCCCTCAAATTTATTTTTACAGAAGAATCTCATGCTGTTTATTCTGTTAGGACATGAGTACTTGGTTGTGGGATGTTTGCCTTAAGAAATAGAGAGTATTGACATAGAGATTACTGAATGTCTGTTTATCCCATCCTCTACGTTTCACTCTCTAATGTTCTTGAAGTTCCTGAGTTGAGAAATGTATTGAGAAATTCTATCCTCTGCCTCCTTTCTTGTAATTCCTTTTTCATATATTCTAGGCTTTGTCTTCCTGGCTCTTTCTCTTTAGTCACCTCTCATTGATCTATCTTTGTCATCATAAATGTTAAAATTCATCATCTAATGTTTTCCCTGTTCTCATTCTAATCATCATTATGAATTTATGCATTTTTAGCTCATTACTGTTATTTAATTTGAGTCACAGAAGCAGCATGTAAACATGTGTGCTAATCCTCCCTCTTGAATGAGAAGTAGTCTTCAAATAGTAAACAACTCAGTAAGTTGTTTTATTGTATGTTATCTCTGTTAACGATTTTAAATCACATTTGATACAAGATGTGTTATTCAGGAACACATAAAAAAATTTGCACATATACATAAACATACATATACCCATATATGCTGAAAAGTTGTTTTCTGATGCCAGGGTTAAAATTCAAATCGATGTCTTTAGAATATGTTTCAAAGAGGAAGAACATTCGGTTTGGGTTTTCAGGTAAGTTACTATAACAAGAAAGAGTAGCCCTGGATAATATTCTTTGGGTTGAAGGAGGGACTGTGGAAATTCAAAGGATTCAAAATTTAGAGAAGAACCTAAGCACAATCAGTGTTGAGAAAGAGGTTTACAGGTAAGAGAGGAGAGTAATTCTAGACATTGCCAGTACTCAAAACCCAAAGATTTGAATTTTGATCCCAATAATCAAATTATGTAGGTGTGTGACCAGGAGCAGAACATGTAACTCTCTGACCCTCAATTCTTTCTTTGTTAAACAATGACGATACTTCAGAGTTGAGTACTAAATGAGTTAAATAAAAACACAACACAATCCTAGAGGCAAAAATAGATGCTTAATCACAAGTTAAATTTATTTCTTCTATTATTTTATTATAATTTGTTAATGTCTGGTGTGGGACATGATATGTCCCACATTATCTTAGCCAACTTTAATTCTCTTTAATCACCCTTAATTTTTTTCTCTGTCACCTGGTTGTTAACAGCTTGATGGTGTGATCATTACTAAAAGTATAGTATTTACTCCAAGTTCTACACAAAAATCAAGGACCCTCTTCTTTGTCTGCTGAGTTTAAATGATCATAAAAGGTGTTTCTACAAATAAATTTAAATTATAATATTGATATCACTTGCTAAGCAGCTATCAGTAGATTATTATAGAAGCATGTTGAAGCATACACTAAATAGCACTGCAACACTATGCTTGGAGGCCATTTTAAACAACAAAATCACTAATAAAGTGTACAAAAATACGAAAAAATGTGGCAGTAAGTAGGCTGCAGAAAAGAATAGCTTCATTTAATTTTATATTTTCTTCATTTTTATTTTTTACTTTTTGTGGGTATATAGTAAGTGTATAGATTGATGGGGTATGTTTTGATACAGGCATACAATGTAGAATAATCACATTGGGGTAAAAGGGGTATCTGTCACGTAAATATTTTAACCTTTGTGTTAAGAACAATCAAATTATACTTTTTTAGGTATTTGAAAATGTATAATTAAATTATTATTGACTATTGTCACTCTCTTGTACTATTAAGCACTAGACCTTCTTCATTCTTTTTAAAAAATATTTACCTTTTATTTTAGGTTCAGGGGTACATGTGCAGGTTTGTTATACAGATGAGCTCATGACTCGGGGGTTTGGTGTACAGATTATTTCATCCCCCATGTACTAAGCATAGGACTTGATAGGTTTTTTCTGTTGTTGCTCTTGTTGTTTTTCTGAACCTCTCTCTCTTCCCACCCTCCACCCTCAAGTAGGCCCCAGGGTCTGTTGTATCTGTTTCTCCCCCACTTTCTTTCAATATGTGCTCATTATTTAGCTTCCACTTATAAGTGAGAACATGAAGTATTTGGTTTTCTGTTCCAGTGTTAGTTTGTTAAGGATAATGGCCTCCAGTTCCATACACATTCCTGTAAAAGACATGGTCTAGCTCTTTTATGGCTGCATAGTATTCCATGGTGTATACGTACCACACTTTTTTTCTTTTTTTATCTAATTTGCCATTGATGGGCAATCAGGTTGGTTTCATGTCTTTGCTACTGTGAATAGTTCTGCAGTAATCATATGTGTGCATGTCTCTTTATGGCAGAATGATTTCTATTCCTTTGGGTATATACCCAGTAGTGGATTGCTGGGTAGAATGGTAGTTCTTTTTTTATAACATGAAAGCTGAAACAAGATCAAGTATTTTCTTCAACCTATGCTGAGAACGTGCATGTTGGGCCACTCAAATTTTTTGACACTCTGCTTATGTCAGCAAATGGCTGAGAAAGTACTGCAAGTATTGATTTTGGGGATACAAATAAATTTTAGCAAGTAAGCCAGTTCACAAGTAGAGAATCTGAGAATAACAAGGATTGACTATATCCTTGTAATAAAAACAATAGTGCACATTTATCCACCAACACTGTTCTCTCTTCTAAGATAATAGATTTATCATGCATCAAATTGACTTAATAGCTATATAGTATTAAGATGGACTAAATTGTTGGTGGAGCAGCAAAAATGGAAGGTGGTAAAATATATTGAGAGTCTATTCTTAAGGCATGGCATCCCAATCTTGGTTCTTCTTTAACATAAGTTATCACTGGAAACACTGTTACTTCTCTCTCCACAGAACAATGTCTTCCTGTACTTACCCAGAAACATCTCAGTAGATAGAGATAATTAATTTGGATTGTAGGCTAATTCAGAAATGTACTAAGCTCAAGTTTACATCTGCACCTTAGAAAACAATTGTAAAACAATCTATATTTTTTGTCACAGCACTAGTTAACAAATTAAGGAAAAAACACGTTTCTAGCACTTTGAAACTTACGTACTAGCAGAAATATTTCTAGTGAACTAAAACTTAGATGTCAATGCTCTATTCCAATTACAAAATATAAGCAGTCTACGGTTTCCATGGGGCAAACTCTTTGTTACCATAGTCTGGAATGTTACATCTTCCTAATAGCTAGAATCTTGAATCAACATAATTGCATATTTTCTACCATTGCTCTTAGAACTTCTTTATGCAAACATCTGGGATCAATGTGTCCTAGATTTGCCTGCACTGCACTCCAAAATATTACACTGATCTTAGGCATTGTATCTTATAACTAATAGGTTTCCTATTTGATTGAAGAACTAGGAAGCACAAATTGATTTTAAGAGTATTTCACAATTGTATAATATATTCTGTTAAATAAATGTTTTCTAATTTTTCTCACAGTCATTTTAAAATTTCTGCCTTGAATGCTTTCTTTTTACAATTTGGATTTTGTTCATTCTGTTTTAAATTGTATTTTTTCCTTATAATTTCAGCTTTTATTTTAGGCATAGGAGTACATGTGCAGATTTGGTACATGGGTGTATTGATCAATGCTGAGATTTGGGATATGGATTCTTTCACCCAGGTAGTAGCATAGTATTCAATAAGTAGTTTGTCAACCTATGGCCCCTCCCTCCTCTCCCCTCTAGTAATCCACAGTGTCTATTGTTCTCATCTTTATGTCCATGTGTACTCAAGGTTGAGCTCCCACTTTTAAGTGAGAACATGTGCTGTTTGGTTTTCAGTTCCTGCATAAATTTGCTTAAGATAAGGGCCTCCAGTTGCACCCATTTCCTGCAGAGGACATGATTTCATTCTTTTATTATGACTGCATAGTATTCCCTAGTGCATATTTTCTTTATTCAGTCTACCAGTGATGAGCACCTAGATTGATTTAATGTCTTTGCTATTGGGAATACTGCTAAAATGAACATATGAGTGCATGTGTATTTCTAGTAAAAATGATTTCTTTTCCTTTGGGTGTAAACCCAATAATGGGATTGCTGGTAGCTCTGTTTTAAGTTATTTAAGAAATCTCCAAATATATTTCCAGTGTGGCTGAACCAATTTGCATTCCCACCAACAGTATATAATTGTTCCCCTTTCTCCACAACCTCAACACTTTCTATGGTTTCTTAAATTTTTAATAATCACCATTCTGACTGCTGTGAAATGTTATTTCATTGTGGATTTGATTTGCATTTCTCTGATCATTAGTGATGTTGAGCATTTTTTCATATGTTTGTTGCTTGCTTGTATGTCTTCTTTTTTGCCCACATTTTAATGAGGTTATTCATTTTGGCTTTTTGAATTCTTTTAAGTTTCTTATAGATTTCTTATATTAGACCTTTATTGGATGCATAGTTTGTGAACATTTTCTCCTATTTAGTAGGTTTTCTATTTAATTTGTTAATAGTTTCTTTTGCTGTGCAGAAACTCTTTAGTTTAATTAGGTCCCACTTGTCAATTTTCATTTTAGTTGCAATTGCTTTTGGGTTCTTAGTCATTAATTACCTCCCAAATACTATGTACACTATGGTGTGTCCTAGGTCTTCTTATATCTATAGTTTAAAGTATTATATTTAAATCTTTAATCCGTTTTAAGTTTTGTATATGGTAATAGGTAGGAGTCCAGTTTTATTCTGCATATGGCAAGCTAGTTATTCCAGCAGCATTTATTGAATAGGGAGTCCTTTCTCCATTACTTGTTTCTGTCTGTTTTGTCAAAGATCAGATGATTGTAGGTGTGTCTTTATTCCTGGGTTCTCTGCTCCATTACACTGGTCTATAGGTCTGTTTTTGTACCAGTTAAATGCTGTTTTGGTTACTGTAGCCTTATAGTAGAGTTTGTAGTTGGGTAGTGTGATGCCTCCAGCTTTGTTCTTTTTGCTTAGGGTTGCTTTAGCTGTTCAGGATCTTTTTGGGTTCAACATGAATTTTAAAATAGTTTTTTTGTAATTCTGTGGAATGTGTTGTTAGTTTGATAGGCATAGTGTTGAATCTGTACATTATGTAAGAAATATGGCCATTTTAATGACATTGATTCTTCAAATTCATGAGCATGGAATGTTTTCTCATTTATGTGTGTTTTCTCTGATTTAATTCAGCAGAGTTTTGTAGTTCTCCTTGTAGAGCTCTTTTACCTCCTTGTTTAGCTGTGTTCCTAGGTTTCTGGGGTTTTTTGTGGCTACTATAAATGGGATTGTGTTCTTTATTTGACTTTCAACTTGACCATTGTATTATGTTGGTGAAAAAGTCATTGTGGTTTTCTCCATTACTTTTAATTACTTTTGTACCAGCTTAATATTGGTCCATTCTCATACTGCTATAAAGAAATACCTGAAACTGGGTAATTTATGTTTTTAAAAAAGTTTTAATTGACTCAAATTTCTGCAAGCTGTACAGGAGGCATGGCTGGGGACGCCTCAGGAAACTTATACTAACGGTAGAAGGAAAAGGGAAAAGAAGCAGCCATGGTCGTCACATGAATGGCAAAAGAGAGAGTGAAGGGGAAAGTGCTACACACTTTGAAACAATGAGATCTCATGAGAACTCACTCACTATAATGAGGACAGCAGTGGGGAAATCCACTCCCATAAACCAATCATCTCTCATTAGGGCCCTCCCCCGGCATTGGGGATTACAGTTCAACATGAGATTTGGGTGGGGACACAGATCCAAACCCTATCATTCTGCCCCTGGCCCCTAAAAATTCTCATGTCCGTGGTACATTCCAAAATCATGCCTTTCCAGCAGTCCCCCAGAGTCTTAACTAATTCCAGCATTAACTCAAAAGTCCAAGTCCAAAGTCTAATCTAAGATGAGGCAAGTCCCTTTCGCCTATCAGTCTGTAAAATCAAAAACAATTTAGTTATTCAGTGAGGGTACTGGCGTTGGGTAAATTGCCCTTTTGCAAAAGGAAGAATTTGGCCAAAACAAAGGGACTATAGGCCCCATGCAAGTCTGAAATTCAGCAGAAAGTGATGAAATCTTAAAGCTCCCAAATAATCTTTGACTCCATGTCTCACATCCAGGGCACGGTGATGCAAGGTATGGCCCCCATGGCCTTGGACAGCTCTGTCCCTGTAGCTTTGCAGTATACAGTCCCTGTGGCTGCTCTCACAGGTTGATGTTGAGTAACTGCAGCTTTTCCAGATGCACAGTGCAAGCTGTTGGTATATCTACCATTCTAGGCTCTGGAGGATGGTGGCCGTCTTCTCACAGCTCCACTAGGCAGTGCCACAGTGGGGACTCTGTGGGGGCTCCAGCCTCACATTTCCCCTCCGTAATACCCTAGTAGAGGTTCTCCATGAGAGTCCTCCCCACTACAGCAGTTTTCTGCCTGGAAATCCAGACATTTCCATACATCCTCTGAAATCTAGGTAGAAGCTCCCAAGCCTCAATTCTTGCCTTCTGTGCACCCACGGGCCCAACACTACATGGGAGCTACCAAGACTTGAGGGTTGCACCTTCTGAAGCAATGACCTGAGCTGTACCTTCACCCCTTTTAGCCACAGCTGGAGTGGCTGGGACACAGGACACCAAGTCCCAGGCTACACACAGCAGAGGGTCCCTGGACCTGGTCCCTGAAATCATTTTTCCCTCCTAGACCTCCAGGTCTGATGGGAGGGGCTACCATGAAGGTCCCTGACAAGCCCTGAAGACATTTTCCCCATTGTCTTGGTGATTAACATTTGGGTCCTCATTACTTATGCAAATTTCTGCAACTGGCTTGAATTTCTCCCCAGGAAATTGTTTTTTCTTTTCTACCACATGGTCAGCCTGCAAATTTTCCAAACTTTTGTGCTCTGCTTTCCTTTTAATTTCAGACTCTGTCTCTCAAGTTCAAAGTTCCACAGATCTCTAGGGTAGGGACAAAATGCTGCCAGTCTCTTTGCTAAAGAATAGCAAGGGTCACCTTTATTCCAGTTCCCAAGAAGTTCCTCATCTCCATCTGAGACCACCTCAGCCTGGACTTAATTGTCCATATCACTATCAGCATTTTGGTGAAAGCCATTCAACAAGTCTCTGGGAAGTTCCAAACCTTCTGACATCTTCCTGTTTTCTGAGCCCTCCAAGTCTCTAGGAAGTTCAAAACAGTCCCACATTTTCCTGTCTTCTTCTGAGTCCTCCAAACTATTCCAACCTCTGCCTGTTACCCAGTTCCAAAGTTACTTCCACATTTTTGGGTATCTTTATAACAGCACCCCACACCTGGTACCAATTTACTGTATTAGTCTGTTCTCTCGCTGCTATGAAGAAATACCAGAGGCTGGGTAATTTATAAAGAAAAGAGGTTCAGTTGACTCACAGTTCTGCATATATGGGGAGGACTCAGGAAACTTAAAATCATGTCAGTAGGCACTTCTTCACGCAGTGGCAGGAGAGAGAATGCATGCTGAGTAAATTGGGAAACTCCTTATAAAACCATGAGACCTCTTGAGAGCTCACTCACTATCATGAGATCAGCAAGGGGAAAACTGCCCCATGATTCAATGATCTCTGCCAGATTCCTTCCATGACATGTGGGGATTATGGGATTACAATCTCAGATAAGATGTGGGTAAGGACACAAAACCAAACCATATCAGGTGCATATATATTCTGATATATTTAAATATTTGATGTATTTAAATCTTTTTATTGAATTTTTCCCTTTATCATTATGTCATGCCTTTCTTTGTCCTTCTTCTTTACTGTTGATTTAAAGTTCCTTTTATCTATTATAAGAATAGTGACTCATACTCTTTTTTGTTTTCTGTTTGCATGCTAGGTCTTTCTCCATTCCTTTACTTTTAACCTGTGGGTGTCACCAAATATGAGATGGATCTCTTGAAGGCAGCAGACAGTTGGACATTGTTTTTATTCCAGCTTGCTACTCTGTGTCTTTTAAGTGGGGCATTTAGACCATTTACATTCAAAGTTAGTATTAATATGTGAGATTTGGATCATGTCATCATGTTGTTAGCTGGTTATTTTGTAGACTTGATTGTGTAGTTGCTTTATAGTGTCTGTGCACTGTGCTTTAGTTTTTGTGGAAGCAGGTGTCATTATTTCATTTCCATATTTAGCACTCCCTTGTAAGGCTGGTCTTAGTTGTAACAGATTCCCTTAGTGTATGATTATCTAAAAAGGATTTAATTTCTCCATTGCATATGATGCTTAGTTTTGCAGGATATGAAATTTTTGGTTTGAATGTCTTTCCTTTAAGGATATTGAAAATAGGTTCCCAGTCTCTTCTGGCTTTTAAGGTTTCTTCTGAAAGGTCCGCTGCCAACCAGATGGGGTTCCCTTTGTATGCAACCTGAGCCTTCTCGCTAACTTCCTTTAAGATTTTTTCTTTCACATTGACCTTGGTGAATCTGATATCTATGTGCCTCGGAGATGAACATTCTGTATAGTATGTAGCAGGATTTTTCTACATTCTTTTTTCTTTACTTTTATCTGACTTGAGTTGATTTCAAGAACTGGTTATCAAGCTCTGAGATTCTTTCTTCAGCTTAGTTTATTCTGCTGTTAATACTTCTGATTGTATTATGATATTCTTGTAAATTTTTCAGTTTCAGAAATTCAGTTTAGTTCTTTCTTAAAATGGCTATTTCATTTTTCAGATCTTGAATCCTTTTACTGGATTCCTTGGATTTCTTTGATTGGACTTCAACTTTCTCTTGAATCTTGATGAGCTTCCTTTCCATCCAGATTCTGAATTCTATGTCTGTCACTTCAGTTATTTTAGTCTGCTTAAGAATCATTGCTGGGGAGCCAGTGGGCTCATTTGGAGGTAAGGGGAGACTGGTGTTTTTAATTGCCAGAGTTCTTATGCTGATTCTTTTTCATCTAAGAGGGCTTGTGTTCCTTTTATTGTAATGTAAGTTGAGTATAGTCCATTGACTTCATTTTGAGTGCTTTCGAAGGGTCAAGTTTCTGAACAGGATGTTAATTTGTGTCTAGATTCTTGTCTTTGGTTTCACAGGGTTGTATACTGGAATAATATTTTTGATAGTGTTGTTTGGACTGTGATCCAGTAGATGGCACCTAAAAATAATGGCTGGCAGATAGGCTGTTAATCAGTCACGTGGCTCTTTCGTATTTCCTCATGTTTTCAGCGTGCTGTGTGGTGGGGAGGAGAGAGATGACCCTTGCACAAGGTCCAGTCCTAGCCTTGAAGAAGCCCCCTCCAATCAATGGCATTATTCCCATGTTTGCTTTGTTAGCTGTTCTAGGCTATAGGGCTCCCTCAGGCAGAGGCCATGGCAAGGAGATAGGCCACATTCTTCATAGACCAGCACTGTGGAGGAAGCCACACACTGCTTGCATGCCAATCCACAAACCCACGCATCTCACCCCTCTCAGTGTTCTGAAAATACAGGCACCTTCTCTTTCTCAAGTGTTGGCCACAGAGCTTGGCTTGGCACTCTCAGTTTGCACAACATAGCACTGGGGCATTGGGACCAGCCTGTGGCTTTTACTGCTGGAGCTTTAGGGTTGGGCTCCATCTGTGCTGAGGGATCTGAAGTGCTTCCAGCATGCTAGGAAGGTACTTAGGTGGAGCAAAGTGTGGAGACTGTGCAGTGTACATGTTCCTGCAGGGTGGCCAGGCTGGGGTTCTGGGAGGGGCTGATGGACAGAAGTACCTGCAGAACATAGGTGCCCCAGTCTAGTGAGGAAGCTGGCCTCAGTTTGTCCTGGACCGTTGGGCAGCTGAGGCTAGAACTACTAAGAGGGAGATGGGGAACCCTTGGGGATGGGCACCTATGGCCATGCTCTGCTGCAGATGCCCTGCACACAAAAGCCCCTGGGCTCCACATCAGCTGAAGCCCTGTGTCTGTCTACTTTTCCAGTAGATTCTCCTACCAGTTCAAATATTCGTGGGATATATGAGATCCTCTGTAGCTAGGACCCCAGAGGTCTGCAGAAAGAATGGGTTGTCCCTCAGTCCCTTCCCTCACCCCTACTCCAGGAGCTGTTCAGGGCTGGAAACTAGCTCTAGCATTCGAGTGCCCCTCACACAGCTCCCAGCTTTCTCTCTCTTCAGCATTTCTCTATAGACCCTTGGTGTTTCATCTGCAAAGATATGCTCAAAGTGTGTTGGTTTTCTTAGTATTTTCGTCTGTCTCTGTGTGAGCGGCATTTCCCGGCTGCATCTAGTCGGCCATCTTGCCCCCTCCACCTTGAAAGGATTCTAGTTTGTATTCTGTTCTGTGATAAGCATGATAAACAGTCACAGCCATTTTTCTGAAATGAAGATGGACATCTTTAATCACTTTGATAATATTAATACCAACAAAGTGGTATTTATATTAAAATGGTTAATAAATAGCATATTTTAGTAATGTGTATTTATTATTAAAATAGCTGTATTTTATTCCATATATAATTTTAGGTCACAGAATATATAAAGACCAAGTTCTAAATTAGTATGTACGAAGTTGAGTATTACCATAATTTGGCATCGAGAATTCCTAAAAATGTTGTCCAACAAAGAAAGCCTTTGTTTACCATTAGAAAACCATATTCCACGAGAAATATAGTTTTAAATCTTGGGCTCATGTTACCTAAGAAAATTGCTTCCTTCAGCAAATTTGTGTGGAAACCGAGACTTTCGGAAAAAAATATCTGATTCACTGATCCCACCTAAAGAAGATTTGTGGACATAGGTTCATTGAGTGCAATAGCAGATAGAATTGAATTTTAATTTCTCCTCTCTCTTTGAATCAGTGTAAATTATACGCGCACACGCGCACATACACACACATACATGTTGAGTATCTCTTATCCAAAATACTTGGGATCAGAGTATTTCAGAATTTGGATTTTTTTTTTCAGATTTAGGAATATTTGTATATGTATAATAAGATATCTTGGGGATAGGATCCAAGTCTAAATGCAAAATTGATTTGTATTTCATATATTCCTTACACATATAACCTGGAAGTAATTTTAAACTATATTTTAAATAATTATGTGCATGAATAAAAGTTGTGTTAAGTACTTATATGTGGAATTTTTCACTTATGGCCTCATTGTAGGGCTCAAAATGTTTCAAATTTTGAAGCTTATCATGTTTCAAATTCTTGAATTAGAGATGTTCAACCTGATATACATATTTAACTGAAATATACATTGCTTGAAGGGAAGGATTGTGTTGTGATTTTAATCACTGATGTCCTCCAGTAGCTAGAACAGTGCCTGTCACATAGTTTAGATTCACATTTTATTAAATGCATGGGTGCAACTCTATAGTATGTATAAAATGATGCCCACACAAAAGTGAATAAATTAATTTCCAGTCTCTTCTGCATGAAGAAAATTGACTAGCCTATTTAAAATGGGTTTTTAATGGTTTAAACATGCTCAAAACCAAAGACACAAACCAGAATACGTTAACCTGATAATATTAAAAGGTGCTACTTTTCATTCAGTTGTGTCTGTTAAATATATAGTCAGATAAAGCACCTAAATGAACTCATCCTCATAGAGTTAGCCTTATACTTTCAGACAAACTTATTTAAAAAAAACCTTCGTGACCTTGGGTCAAAGAGTTCTTAGACATGACACCAAAAGAATGACTCAGAAAAGTGAAAAAAAAAAAAGATGATAAATTGGACTGGGAAAAATTTCTGCAAATCACATATCTGCCAAATGACTTGTATCAAGCATGCATAAAGAACTCAGAACTCAACAGAAATAAAACCAAATTTTTAAAAGTAGGTAAAATATTTTAGCAAATATTTTAATTAAAGAAGGTATATGAATGGCAAATAAGCACTTAAAAAAATGTTCAACATTGTTAACCGTCAGGGAGAAGTACATTAAAACCACAATGAGGTACAATGACAGACTTTTACGAATGGCCAAAAAAAAAAAGAAGATAAAACAAAACAACACAAAGAGTTGGCAAAGATATAGAGCTACTGAAAAAGCATGTAGTGTTAGTGAGAATGTAAAATGATTCAGACATTTTGGAGAATGATTTTGTCATGTTTCTCTTAAAGTTAAAATATGCACCTACATATGACCTAGCAATCCCATTCCTAGGTATTTATTCTAGGAAAAAAAAAAAACCTTATGCTCACACAGAAACGTGTACATGAATATTTTTAGCAGCTCTATTAAAAATTGTCAGAAACTGGAGACTATCCAAATGACCTCCAACAGGTGACTGTATAAACACAGTGTGGTATGTCCATGCAAAGTAATTTTACTCGGCAATAAAAATGCAGTAACTGGGATGAATCTCACTTTGTTCTGTAGAAGAAACCCCCAATCTCAATGTCACATACTGTATGATTCATTTTAAATGACTTTGTTAAGAAGACAAAATATAGTAATAGAGAGCATTAGTATTTGTCAGGGGATGGGGTAAAAAAGTGATGTGACTAAGAAATGGTAGCATGAGCACGTTTGGGAGTGACATAAATATTATGTATCTTTATTGTGGTGGTGGATATGCAAATCTATACATGTGCTAAAATTTACAGAGCTATACACACCAAAAACTCAAGTTGACTAATTTTGGGGATTTCGAAAAAACATTACACAAAGACTTAAAAAAAAAAAAAAAAAGGAAAGCATGGGCATCTTTGGAGAAGTAGGACTTGTCCTGGAATTAAAACCTACGAGAAAGTTTCTCCCATGAAGGTTCTTTAAGAAAACACTGTGCTGAAGTTAACAACAGGCAAATAAATTCCTATTCAATTTATGTGGCTGAGCATTCACCAACCCAGGCATATAGTAGAATCAATTTATATTAATGAATCTTGGTAGCTCTAGGTCTCCTGCTTCTATTGGAATTTTGGGTCCTGAAAAAATGTCTTTTTTCCTCAAATATTTATAATCATTCATCTTTTCATTTGGAAAGCTGTTCTAGTGGTTGCTCAGATTTGATACTAGCAAAGTCAGGCCTTGATCATGTGCTATGCCAAGATGAGCTGCATGCATGAGCCTAATGGCAACTGTCTCAGTGGTATTTCAGTCAATGTCCTGCTACCAAAGTAGCTAAGATTATGGGACAGTCCATCAACAGGTGTCACCTAAATGCCCTGGAGCACTGAGGTTCTGACTGACTCCTTTTATCTTTGTGACTCTTCAGGGCTACTGCCATCCCTCTGCAGCCTGGTTTCTGTTGCCTACCTAAACCCACACCATGATTTCACCAGATTTGATTTCTTATTATTGAACCCCATTATGATCAAATTTATCTCCTTTTTCTCAAGAGGTTTCTCGGGCACTGTGTAAATCATAGTGATAATGACTATGAATCATTGTGTGAAATGAAGAATGTCAGCTAATTTCAAGAGTAAGTTTTGTACAGCTCCTTTAATAACATTCCTCAATGCAAACTGAGAATGTACATCACATTATAATACAATGCACAGCAATCAATTGAAAGAGATCACTCTCTAAGATCACAAGAGCTAATTCAGTATACCAGTTTGTAGAACACTGAGAAGACTGAATGAATTTCACATCCTTTAGGTAATTCTCCTGAACTATTTGTAACTGGGCTTTAGGTGAGGGTTGGGCAGCAACAGTGGAGAATTTGAAATTATATGTTCTGCCAAGGACCAAGAGTGTACAATGACTATAGGGTCAATTATAGAAGTAGCTGTGCTTTGAGAAATAAACCAAAACAAAACTCTAACAACTCGATCTCAATAGATGTGAGTGAAGAATGACATAAAAGGCAGCTTCATGATATTTTTTAGAAATGTACTGCTGAGTCCCTCAAAAGCAATATCAGAAGTAGCAAAAAGTGTTGTGGAATATTAGGGATCGGTACAGTGTAGTGATTGAGAAATCACCCTGAGGATTCAGCCAGACCTTAGTTGGAATCAGTCGCAGATGCTCGTTGGCTAAATTAACATGTTAATAGATTACCTTGGCAACTAGTTAATTATTTTATGTTTCACATTTCCTATGTGAAAAGTGACAATAATAATACTAACATCAGTCTACATTGGTTAAGACTTATTTGAAATATGCAAATAAAGCCCTTCATATAATGGTCTGGATAAAATAAATGCTAGATAAATATTAGCAAATACCAGTAAGATTTTACAAACCCATACATCCAGAGTCTTGTGATCCAATTAACTTTGGAAATATTGGGGTAGATTAATTTTAGAAGACTTTAAAAATATGTTTCAGGAACCTTTAAAGTGTGAATGTGCATTATGAATCTGTGAGAAGGTGGGAGTGTGTAGCATTTCTCAAAATGAGTTGAATGCAATACTTATTTCTCAGAGCGTACCAAAAGAACTAGGGTGCCATGGAAGCTACTTTAATAAATACTATTGCTTTCTCTAGGAGTTTGCTATAAAGTTTTATCAAAGTGGCCATTTTGACTTAGCAATTTTGATATAATCATTTTAATAAAAAAGATATGTTAATATAAGGCTTGACACAATTGCATAAAAATGACTTTTGTTTTAATTACAAGGTATTGTGCGCAGCCAATATTCCTCCCCCATTACAATAGCCACCTTCTACTTTATTAATTTCCATGTAATTTTGAAATGTTTTAATCTGTATTAGTTTTATACCTCAGAAAAATATGTTGTCTAGTTTTATTTAGGTTATGTTATCTCAGTTCTTTATCTTAAAACCATCATTTAAAGGTTCATTTATGGCATTGTATTTTTCTGAAACAGCTAAGAAAAACATTTAATTGAAGATTAACTATACAGTTGACAACTAAGTATAAGAAATATTTTTATGGGCTGGGCGCGGTGGCTCACACCTATAATCCCAACACTTTGGGAGGCAGAGATGGGCAGATCACTTGAGGTCAGGAGTTCAAGACTATCCTGGCCAACATGACGAAACCCCATCTCTACTAAAAATACAAAAATTAGCTGGGCATGGTGGTGTGTGGCTATAATCCCAGCTACTTGGGAGACTGAGGCAGGAGAATTGCTTGAACCCAGAAGGTGGAGGTTGCAACGAGCTGAGATCGCCCCACTGCACTCCAGCCTGGGCCACAGAGTGAAACTCCATCTGAAAAAAAAAAGAAAAAAGAAAAAGAAAAAATGTAGTATTTTTTATGGACACAAATTTTCCCTTCCCCTTTCTAGTCCAGTGCCTAATATAGATTCAATCAAACAAAATTACCACAATTAGGAAGTTTACATAAGCAGATTAATTTGTCCTGTAGATTTTTAAATGGAAAGCAAAATAAATTCCATTAGTATTCTAAAATTATTATTGGAAAGTAAATAAGTATGACCATCATAATGTTTATAGAGTAATTATTGAGTATGAGAGGGAAAATCACTCAGAATAGCAAATAATTGTTAGGAAATGAGCAAACATTGTGCTTGATATGATTGAAATTCTTTTCTGAACTAAGCTGGTGTGGTGCACATGTCTTTGGTTTATACATTATTTGACATGGATGGTGCCAAACTACTACATCCTCCTTCATCCCATCTCTGAGCACTTGTCCTCCCTGACTCCTACCAATATGTCTGACACTGAATTCTAATCCTTATCTCTAACCGACACTACTCCTTCTCTCTAGCCATCTGTAGCCCAACCTTACCTTCAGGACAACTTCAGGGTCAGGAGTGAGGTTCAGCAATGGAATGTAGTTCAGGAATTGTTAAAAATATAAACTTAATATATTTTGGGGGGGGGGGTTCTGTGACATCACATTCTCCTGTTATTTTCTTATATTTCTCTGATAGCTGCTTTTCAGATTTCCTGGCCACATCATCCTTTCTGATATAATTTCCAATTATTAAGGTTTTTTATAAAAAGTCCTATGTTCTAGCCTCAAGGACACAAGTATTCACAATGCACAAGAAAAACAGAGAGAAATTCAAACTGCCGTTGCACCTTCCCACATCCTTTCTGCCTACATTAGGACATATGGGACATACATAAACCCATATATAATACACGTAGAACTTAACCTATGTACTTGTGCATACTTACCAAAAAGGGAATCACAAACTTCTGATTTTATACTACGATAGTAATAGAGTTTATGTGATGTTCTCCACAGAGATGTGCTTATAGAGCAACAGATTCTAGGTTTGTTGTAAGCCATTCTAGGAATATTAGGTATGTCTCCTAAAATAATTACACAGGTAAGGATTCTTTCATTGCAAAATACTACTCATGTGCTTTCCAGCATGCCTATTATTACCATATTTACAAGGAGATTTGATCAGTTACCTTTCTTTTTTTTCCCCCCTGGAATGTTCCCCAGTAAAGGGAAAGAATAAATTGCAGGCTTGCTGTTAACCTTTTTCTTCTTCTTCTTCTTCTTTTTTTTTTTTTTTTTTTTTTTTTTGAGACTCCATCTCGCTCTGTCGCCCAGGCTGGCGTGCAGTGGCACGATCTCGGCTCACTGCAAGCTCCGCCTCCCGGGTTCACGCCATTCTCCTGCCTCAGCCTCCCATTACAGGCGCCTGCCACCACACCCGGCTAATTCTTTGTATTTTTAGTAGAGATGGGGGTTTCATCGTGTTAGCCAGGACAGTCTCAATCTCCTGACCTCGTGATCCGCCCGCCTCCGTCTCCCAAAATGCTGGGATTACAGGCGTGAGTCACCGCAACCGGCCACTTTTTCTTCTTATGCACCTACTGATGATGTGATGATATGCAAGTTACTCAAGCTCTCCATACCTCAGTCTCCTCTTCAGCAAACTAGGGGTAATAATAATAGATTTGTATGAGGATTAATTAGTATAAGTTAAGCTTTAGAAAAATGCCCAGCACTTGGTGAGTGCTCTCTAAATAGTAGATATTAAGGCAGCTCCAGTCTAAATCTTTTCTTAGTTTCAGTTTCACACACCCAAATGTCTGCTTGACAACTTCAGTTAGATATTTTAAGGTAATTCCAAACTCAAGCACAAAACTGAGTTCATGATCTCTTCTACCAGTCTCTCAACCCCACCACAGAGTCTGCTTCTGCAACAGTATTAGTGAGTAACACAGTCCAGTCATTCATCCAGCAGCTCATGAGGGAAGCCTTGCAATCATTCAAGAATCCTTCTTTTCTTACATACACCAATACTCAATTTCTGTAGACGGTTGCTGCTCAAATACGCCTACTTTTCCCAGAATCCTTTGTCAACACTCAATCCAGACTCTCTTAGGCACTTACCATGATTCCTTAGAATTTCTCCTAATTAGTTTTCCAAATTCATATGCTCTACTTTTCCCCCAAATCACAGCTTCAATCATGTTACTTCTCTACTTAAAGTGGTCACCGGTTTCCCATTGCTTTTAGAATATAGACCAAAATCCTCAGTAGAGAACTATATCCCTACATCATCTGGGTTCTGCTTCTCTAGTGAGACTCATTTGTGTTTCCTATTTTTTCCTTGCCTCAATTTTTTTTTCAATGTCCTGAATGATCCTTTATTCCTAGTGCCTCAGATTCCTCACACATTATGTTCTGCATTTGGAATGATCTCACCAATCCTTGACATAGTTTACTACATTTCATTGTTTTGAGCACAGCATGGACATCACTTTTTCAATAAGCTTTTCCTTGACTCCCAAGAGAAATCAGGTATTTCTATTAGAAACCTGTATTTTCCCTTCCATAGCCTGCATGACAGTGAAACTTAAATCATTATGTAATTTTTAATACAGGTGTTTTTTCCTAATAAAAGGTTTGTTTCATAGAGGAAAAGTCTTTGTTAACAACTGTATTTCTGAGGAACCTTAGTTTTTGGCTTTTGGTAAGATAGCATTGTTTTTTTTGTTTTTCTATTTGACAATAGCGAAAATGACATGACTTGCTTTTAGTATTAATAAAACTATTTGTATATAAAAATCATATCAAGGAGGCTGCATGAAAATGTCCTGACTAGGGAAATTACATACAGGAATCATGCAATTGTTTTGCAATGTAATGCCTGGCGAATTATCCAGGAAATGTTGGTTATATGTAACTGAATTGGTTAATATGTTATGTAGCATTTTTGGTGCTAAGTTATATAAATAGTGAAATACAACTTCCCGAGGGATGATTTCTGTTTTCAAAGAGTTGGTTTGAACCACAGATTCTAAGTCATATTTAGATATTCATATTAGATAAATTACCACCAGTATTTTTAAGTTAAGACAGCATAACTATCATCAGTTTGGATTATAAGTCATATCTTTCTATCAGCATAGCAGTTGGTCCTGAATCTTGATCTGACAAATATAATTTTCTGTCACTAACATAACCAATGTTCTTAAGAAGGGGACAAGATAAGCAATAAACATTTTATAAACCAGTGTCTCAAACCATGTAAATATTCAATTTGCTCATCAATAGTGACTGGCTTTTATAGTTTTAGTGAAGTTTATACTCTGTGAAAGTATCTTTACCCAGGAGCACATTTTGAGGTTGTATCATTTGTTCCATCATTGGTTGCTGTACAGAGTCAAAGGCTGAGTAAAACTCAGCAGCGAGATGAATACAGTCTAGAAACAATCCCATTATGTTCCTAACATGTTTCTCCATATGGTACTAATAATAGTACTGATCTGTTTGCTTAAATTTTGCCTGTTTCTCAGTAATGTGCTGTCCTAAGAAACATAGATTAACAATTTTTTGTAAAGGAAACCAAAATACAATGTAAAGAGTATATCCAGAAAACTGCTGAATTTATACTTTAGGAAAAATAGGTGTATCTTTTAGAAAGATTAGCCTCTTACCTGAGACTATACTTAAGTTCTTTATCAATTAAGATGTAAACTGGCAATACTTAAACCCGTTAACTTGAGTAGACACTGAACAAAAAGTCTTTGTCATTTGGTATTAATGAAAAAATTTGGGTTGACAAAGTCTCAACTGGACAATTTTTTAAAGTCGAGTTTTATAATCTAGTGTGGTATGATTGCTAGTACCACATCAAAAAGAAATGGGAACCAATACAATGCTGGCCCCTTTCTTGAGTGTAAATCTGTAATACATATACCTTTCACTTTCTACAATTTGTTGAAACTAACACACATATTTTAATATTACAGTCTGTCCACTCATTATGGCAAAGAACCACCACAGATTTCAGGGACTGGGGTTATTCCAGACAGTGCTTTTCTGGTTTCCTTAGAGAATTAATTCTGAATTTTTTCAAATGAGTCTCTGATAAGAAAACAAACAAAAAACAAAGCAAAACAAAAACAAAACACAAAAGAAAACAACTGCACATACTTATTTCACATGTCCAAAGCAGATCACCTCCTCTTGGACAAACTGTAAAATGAGGACACTCAAGTTTTTGTTTCTTCTGTTGCTGTTGTTTGTTTTTTGAGACAGAGTCTCGTTCTGTTGCCCAGGCTGGAATGGACTGGCACGATCTCAGCTCACCGCAACTTCTGCCTCCCAGGTTCAAGCAATTCTCCTGCCTCAACCTCCCAAGTAGCTGGAATTACAGGTGCATGCCACCATGGCTAATTTTTTTGTATTTTTACTAGAGATGGGATTTCACTGTGTTAGCGAGGATGGTCTCGATCTCCTGACCTTGTGATCCACCTGCCTCGGCCTCCCAAACTGCTGGGATTACAGGTGTGAGCCACCGCACCCAACCAAGTTTTTGTTTCTTAAGTGGAGCAGGCTATTTTGTAGAAGGTGGAGACAAAGTCTTCGCAGTCAATAATCTTCATGTACAAATCCAAGTGATCTCATTTTCAGAGTCCTTGAATAGCATTTTAAATGTTCTTCAACCAAGAAGTTACCCATGTTTCAAACCCCTCCTATGTGATCCCAAGAGTTATTTTTCTTTGCTTCTCCAAGGTGTTTTCAGTTACTTCTCCTTCCAAAATGATTTCCCTAGCTGGCTACATTACAAGGGAGAAATTTACCTGCCACTCTGAATTAAATTCAAGGAAGACAGTTAAATACACAACCAATCATTTATCAGACTGATGAAGCAACAGAATCAGCTAGCTCCATTCTCAGAAGACTCCACATTTTTCATTAATACCAACGCTTGAGGGATAAAACAACAAAGTGATTGATTAAATTCTTCATTCACTTTGCGTATGTAGACATTCTTAGTTTCTTACCTTCTCAGGATCAGATTTTGTTTAGTGGTTTAAAAAAAAAAAAATTCTGTAACTAAATTATGCACTCCTTTAAGAGTAATCTGTTTTTGAAAAAAAAAAGTAAATATTTTTGGAGGTTAGGATTTCCATTTTAGGGTGTTCAATATTGCTGCTTTCTGGCAGTAAATATCCACAGAAGACAAACAGGTTCACATCATGAATCTTCTTGTAGTGTCATAAGACTAGAAAAGATGCTGGCAGGTAATCTGTATATAAATTTATTAGTTTTATTACTGATAATTATAGCCAAATATCTTCAGAAATCAGTAATGCTTATCACAGATGATGAGTACTATAAACTAACAGTATATTTGTGTGCCTTTATCTAAAAAAAAAAACTAAACAAACAGACCCCAAATTCCACAATATATTCCTCTCACATCTTTTTTTTCTATAGAATGAAGAAATACATCTCTCAAATTACTTAGGAAGAAATTTTACATGTAGACCAGGTCCTATGAATGACAGACTTCTCTGTGGATTTTCTGGGTATGATAGAATCTGTTTTAACACTTTACAGCTAAATCAGAATAGTTAATAACAAGACAATTTGCTAAACCTATGTCTTCAGGAATATATAGAAGAAATTCACTCCTAAACCATGAGGATATCAACACTATGTGGAATCACAAATGAGTCAGAACTTGTTGACCTCTTAGGTTACAAAAAGATGAATGTTCTTAATGGAATAAGGAATTTTGTAACAAAATCCACCCACATATGTTGTGATGTATGTATTGATTTTGTTGATAAAATTCACCAGAGTCCAAATTATCTCCCAGGATCTCCAAGTAGTATGGACTTCTCAGTCTAAAGCCTTTGCTTGATTCTCTTATGTCCTATCCTAGGGCCCAACTTGAAACCAAAATCATGTAAGTGTAGACCTGAAAGAGCTCAAGGGCATTATGAAATCAAAATCTTCCACCCTTATTTTCTCCATTAATGAAATTTTAGTGACTTTTTGACATAAAATTGATACTAGACCTATGTGAAGACCATGTGTTCCTTGATTGTATGGTCATTGTCTTATTTGTCTCTGAATTGCTACAACTCAGCACCACACCATACACATTGTAGACACTATGTTATTTTTGAATCAATACAGTTAATTAATAAATGACTCCTGCTTGCCAAGTGTGAGGGTTAATATTGAGTGTCAACTTGATTGGATTGAAGATGCAAAGTACTATTCTTGGGTGTGTCTGCGAGGGTGTTGCTAAAAGAGATTAACATTTGAGTCAGTGGACTGGGAAAGGCAGAGCCACCCTTAATCTGGATAGGCACAATCTAATCAGTTGCCAGGAAGGCTAGAATAAAAGCAGACAGAAGAACGTGGAAGGACTAGACTGACTGAGTCTTCCAGCCTACATCTTTCTCCTGTGCTAGATGCTTCCCGCCCTTGAACATCACACTCCAAGTTCTTCAGCTTTTGGACTCTTGGACCTTTGGCCACAGACTGAAGGCTGCACTATTGGCTTCCCTATTTTTGAGGTTTAGGGACTCAGACTAGCTTCCTTTCTCCTCAGCTTGCAGATGACCTATTGTGGGACTGTGCCTGGAGTTGGTTCCTCCTGGTGGGTTCATGGTATCGCGTTGACTTCAAGAATGAAGCTGGGGACCTTTGCTGTGAGTGTTACAGCTCTTAAAGATGGCATGAACCCAAAGAGTGAGCAGTATCAAGGTTTATTGTAAAGAGGGAAAGGACAAAGCTTCCGCGGTGTCGAAAGGGACCTGAGTGGGTTGCCGCTGCTGGCTGGGGTGGCCAGTTTATATTCCCTTATTGTCCCCACCCATGTTCCGTTTCTGTCCTATCGGAGTGCCCTTTTTTCAATCCTCCCCACAATTGGCTACTTTTAGAATCCTGCTGATTGGTGCATTTTACAGAGCATTGATTGGTGCGTTTTACAGAACGCTGATTGGTGCGTTTTTTAATCCTCCTGTAAGACAGGAAAGTTCCTGATTGGTACATTTTACAATCCTCTTGTAAGACAGGAAATTTCCCCAAGTCCCCACTCCACCCAGGAAGTCCAGCTGGCCTCACCTCTCAGGACTTCACCTTGTGATTGCATGAGTCAATACTCCTTAAAAAGCTCCCCTTTATATATACATCTATCCTATTAGTTCTATCCCTCTAGAGAACCCTGACTAATACACCAAGACAGATACTTTTTAACCAATCACTTTAAAGTGTGATACCTGTACCATTCACATCAGCAACACTTTGGAATTTTTGGAAATGTCAAATATTTGTCCCCAATACAGATGTAATGGACCAGAAATTCTGGGTTTTAAATAGTCCTCCAGTGATTCTGATGCACACCGACATTTGAGAATAAATGCTAAAGGAGTAGTGTTCAACCCTAGTTACTCATTAGAACTACCTACAGAAATTTAAAAACATACCAATACCTGAACCTCATCCCAGAACAATAAATTCAAAATATCTGTGGTTGAGTCTTTGTATTCCTGTTTTAAAAAGCTCTTAGATAACATAATTAGGTGTAACCGAAGTGGCAAATCACCGTTCTCATCCCAAATTCTGTGTGTATGTGTGTGTGTGTGTGTGTGTGTGTGTGTATGAGAGAGAGAGAGAGAGAGAGAGAGAGAGATAGGCATCAAAGTCTATGAAAAATTAAATTAACTGGTTTAAATGTAGCTATAGTGACCGTAGTATCATCAAAATTGCCCTCCCAATTTCACTTCTTTCTATTTCAATCGCTTTCTTCAAACCTTACTCTTCCTGAATTTTTTTTCTTCTTCTTTTGCAATGTTCCTCCAATAACCCTTAAATTATAACCCAATTACTCAAGCCAGATTCATAAAAAAATTACAAAGACACATTCCTAAAAGACTGGGGAAAATTTTATTTTTTTCTGTTTACTGTAATACCTAACCTCATCATAGACTTTTTTGTTGTTGTTTCAGATATAAAACTGGCTATCTCATTAAATCTTGTTTTTAGGTTTCTGCCCCAAGTAACATATACCGACAGGTTTGATATATTTTTGCAAATTATTTCATTATGAAATATTTTGCTTCATTAGCTGTAAAGGTCTATGTTAAAGTAAGGTATTATCATTATTAATTGAGAAGTAAATTCCTGGAAAATAGATAACATGTTTATTTACCTTGAAAAAGCCCTGGGCACTCCAGAGTTCAACTAGGCTAGTTTTAATAGTATTTCATTGATTAAATTTTTCTGTGGACATAAAATCAACACAAGTAAGAATTTTGAAACCATTACTTTAATAACTGAGTTATAATAAGATAGGGATAGAATCATATGTAAGGTATAATGGATATAAAAGAAAAGTAATAGAACATTTTCATAAATTGATGGCAGGATAGCAATAATGATAATTGGAAGAATAAACGATATCTTACAAACAACATGAAAAATAATAGTTGGAAAATATAACACTTTCATTATATGCTCTCAAGGAAATATAGATTATAATAATGATGATGAAAATAATGAGGAAAAGGAGGAGGAAGGTGAGGAGGACAAGGGGTTTGATCGAGGCATTCTGTCTACAATCTATGCTAAACCCAGTTCCAAAGAGTTCCTTTACCTACTGCCAACCCCCTCACCCCGGAAAAAAAAAAAAAAAAAAAAAAAAACACCAATATGAGTAACTCAACAATTGAGACATTGAATTCAGGAATATTTGAAATAAATGCTGTTTCTGTTCTTGATTTTCCATCTGACTTTAGGTAGGTTAAATGACTTTTCTGAGACTGTTTCTCTTATGTTGGTTGCTGTGGAATTTAAATAAAATCATGTACATAAGCTGCCTTGTAGAATGCCTAGCATATAATAGATAATCAAATAATTTCATTATCTTCCCTCTTCTTTCTTGAAAATATCCATGCATACATTGAAGTAAAATTTTAAGTGTGGTTGTATTTAGTTTTATTTATATTAATTTGTGAGAGCAAAACTTAAAACATAGGATCAATATTTTCCTGTGTGTGTGTGTGTGTGTGTGTGTGTGTGTGACAGAGGCTTGCTGTCTCCCAGGCTGGAGGGCAGTGGCGCCATCTCGGCTCACAGAAAAGCTCCATCTCCCAGGTTCACGCCATTCTCCTGCCTCGGCCTCCCAAGTAGCTGAGTCTACAGGCGCCCACCACCACGCCTGGCTATTTTTTTTTGTATTTTTCGTAGAGATGGGGTTTCACCGTGTTAGCCAGGATGGTCTCTATCTCCTGACCTCGTGATCCACCCAACTCGGCCTCCCAAAGTGCTGGGATTACAGGCGTGAGCCACTGCGCCCGGCCAGGATCAACATTTTTAATAGCATTTCTAATCATATTCCCTTGTAAGCTTTTGGCCTAAGATCTGATTCTGTTTTCTGTGTTCTTTGACTGATTATTATTTCATACTTGTCTGAGAAGAAAAAAAGATATTTAAGAATTAAAAAAAAATGCTGAATTCTACCCTGCTCATTTAGTATTTCAGTAGTCAGAGCATCAACATTATCATATGTTATTTATTGGTAAAGAACTGTGAAAAGGTTTGATCCCCCTTATCCTTTCCCAGAATATTGTATTTGAATAACCACAATAATTTAGAGTAAAGCATTCTCCCTTATATTTTACCAACAACCCCTTTGACCTTCTCAAGAACGTTAGTGCTATGAAAGAAATAATTTTTCCCTACTTTCATGTGTCGTACAAGTTGTCTTAAATAATTTGTCATGAAGGCCTTTTTGCAGAAACAAAACCAACAATAGGAAAGGCTATTTCCCATTACCAAGGTGGAATGACTCAGACTGCAGATGAAAAAGTGATTTATATAAATGAAAGAACATACCTACATCACATAGAAAAATTCTTCTGGAGTGATCATCATGAGGGTGATTATGTCTGCTTGCTATTTCAGTAGGAATCAAAAACAAAGCTATTCTCCCCTGACTCTCAGCAGTATTTGAGGAAGAACTATTAATACAAATAGCTATGTAGTATTATTTGAAACAAAATTATTTTCAACACATTTGAAATATTTCATTTGATCAGTATTATTAGTTGTGTTTAGGAATATGTTACAGTAGAAAGAAAGTCAAGACTGAGAATATGGAGACTTAGTTTTGTCACTGGCTCCACTCTCTCACTAGTTAGCTGTGTATTTCTGGGTCCCAACTGACTCATCTCTAAAAGAAGAATATGTGATCTCAAACAGCACTTTCAAACTTTAACATTTTGGAATGTATTAAGACTCTTTTCAAAGTTTACTCATTTCCTTGATTCTTGGTTGCTTTGGAAATCCTTAAATCATTGATAATTGTTTTCATATTTGAAGGCATATCAAGCTTACCCTCTAGGGTGTTTAAAGCCTGCCTATGTAGTTTGAGAGTTATGAAAACACTTCAATGATAACAAGGTATTTAATTTAAAATAAGTGTGTGGTTGGATATTACCCACAACACTGAAAAGGAAATGAAAGTAATGGTCCAATGGCTTGAATTCATTAGGTTCTGCCTGCGGCAGGATTTACATATGCATCTCTTGTAAAAGGATAAGAAGGGGAATCAACTCCCCACTTCCCCATCCCTTCTAAATGTCTACCAAATGCCATTGTTTAATGTTTAATGAATTCCTACAGGTAGATGGCAAAAGCCATAATATAATTAGCAAGGTCAACAAAGAAGAAAACTCAAGAGGCCCAGTGGAGTATGGCATATTACTTAGGAGAAATGAAAAGGCTGAAATCTATTAAACATTAAGGTTGTTTGTAGAGTATTTCCCTTGAGATATTAGAGACTTTAGGGTTCCTCCTCAGCAGGTTTCTTTTTTACTTCCAGATTCTGAAAACAAGGACAAAAAAGTGCATTTGTCTGGCACAGAAATTAAAAGGAGGGAATGATGGCTGTATAGTATAAACAGTCCATAAATATTGCACAGGAATTTTTACTTTAAAAATGAAAACAGCTCATCATACCGTAGTCTTGCAGCCAAATGATTTTGGGGAGAAGAGAATTGGGGGAGGACAGCAGATTGCTCACAGAATTCCAACATCCTTAACAAATCCACAGCCATGCTCCCTACTGGGTGGTGAGCATAGAGATGCCAAGAGGAATATGCTAGGGCTGAAAAATGGCTTATACTATAGACCCTATTCAGAGGACAAGAGAAAGAATATGTGGAAGAGAGTGAGACAAAAAGAGAGAAATATGTAAGAAATGGGAGTGGGAAAAGTGACAATGTACAGTAATGCAGAAACTAATTATATATGTTTGGCCTAATGGGGCTAAATAAATATAACTTGGAAATGATGTAGAATATTACCAAAAATTTAGCTAAACTACTTAAAATACAATTAGCAGTCATTTTACTCTCTGTGACCAGGTTTCTTTCATTATCTGAAACTTATGTTTCTTAGAGTAAGGTTAATATTTGTAGAAGCATTAGTACATTAAAACATAGCACTTGGGACTTCTGTGCATTATTAATGCCTCTCATCCTTCTCCCAACTTCTAACTTGCCTTCATACCTAGCTAATGTAAAGAAAGAGCCATAAAGTTCAAAACTAATCATTTTTGTGCTTGCAACAAAGAAACCAATGTGGGTGTTAACAATAATTGAATGCTTAATGATTTATAATTAGTAATTGTTCTCTCACCATCTTCTGAATGCATCTAGAATTGTTTCTTTCCTTAAAAGAAGCCTACATGTGTTAGAAATAATCCATATCTTTATTGTGATGGTAAGGGCACATCTCTGTCAAAAATTATTGAAACATACATTTAAAAGTAGATTTTATAATATATGCACACTACACCTCAAGAAATAACTTATTTAAAATTCCAGAACTTTTAAAAATATTTAGTAAAACAAAAGAGTTAATGTGTCAGTAAAAGAGAGCATAACTTTGGGGCTGGTACTTATCTGTACACCATGACACCCTCCTGAAGGATTGTTTACAGTTGACCTCCACTCTCAGTGGTGGGTTGGTACAGTGGAGCTGTATTAATTGTTAATTATTTTGACTATGACCTCTGAATTAATCATAAGAATCCAAAATTAACCTAACTATATAAAAGAGGTAAACAAGATAATGATATATTCATTTAATAATTCATCACAAATGAAACCAAAATGAGATAGACATCAAGGGCAAAATCAGTTTGGGATATACATTACAAAGTCTTTTCAGTGCTGTTTATTGAAATTACATCTGTGTTTCATTATTTTTAAGCCCATTATGAGCACAATGAAGGAATAAAGAGCTTACTTTTAGATAGAACAGAATGCATATTCTGATTTTGACAAACATTTTTTCATCTGGTTCCTCAAAAGTGATGTTATTATTATTATTTGCATCATAAACTTTTTATAAAGGTTAAATGAAATAAACTAATATCTGGCTCATAGACACTAAAGCAAATGTTCATGCTATTATCCTCCTTTTATAACACTTAAGTCACTTAAGTACATTTGGGAGAATGAAGGTCTTTAGAGGCTCATGCCCATCTACACTGACAACAGAATGCTTTTCAAGTTTTTTGTATATGTGGACCATCGTCCAAAGAAACGCAGCACAAATGGCAGTCAAGTAAATCACCCCCTCCACCGCAACATAAGGCTATGCACTAGTTTATATGATTTTTCCTTCGGTAAATTGAACCCAGAGTCAAAAATTAAGTCAAACATGTCAGAAATAATCCCTTGTTTATTTTTACTTTTTGTGTGTCATTTGAAGAATGGGAACAGGCATTTTAAACATGATCAAAGTGGCACCACATACTTGCTCACATTACTGATTTGAGAAACAAGAATTCCTGAAAGAAAATCAATTTCAAACATGGAGCAATACTATGTTTTGCTATAAAACTATAAATCTTTGGCTGAACATTTTTACAGATCATCTTCTATATCATTAATTTATATCATACTGTATACAGCAATTTGACACCTTCACTTAACACCAGTCCCCCACAGCAAGAGTTCATTTAAATGGTAGTCCAAAAGCAATAGCAATTAGCTTTCAAACGTGTTTGAATTTAATACTTAACAATGCTTATTTCCTGGAAACATGGTAGGGTCTAAGCCATACTTTCTGTATTATAGATTTTGAGATTAAGTTACCTCCTACCATACTATGTCTACTACCACCTCTCAAAATATTCTGTTATCACTTCATTCTACAACTGCCATCTTCATCCCCAGCAAGCTCAGATGCACTCCCACTCTTAACGCTATCTGCATTACCACCCCACCTTCGCTTCCTGGCTTCATCACTGCTTTTTTTCTTCTTCCTTGGAGATTTCTTTACTTCTAACATGTTTTAAAAGATATAAATAACAACAGTAGTATCCCTATATTATTTCTTCATGAATATCTCCCATAATTTTCCAAGCCCAAAATGGAGTTTATTCTCCATCTTGTCAGGATACTTAGCATATCTGTCCTGAAGAAGGAATTTCACAATGGAGTTATTTGTAAGGTACATGACTTATGATTTAAAAGAGATCTAGGTTTTTGTCCATTTTTAGTTTCAGTTTTTTGCATGACTTAGAATTAGATTGGCAGTGGAAGCAAAAATACTTTTTGAACAATCAGGTTTTTCATGGTTAAAAATCCAGGTGTTTTAAAAATTTTGTTTATTATTTTCTAGCCAGCCAATGCAATAGGGAGAAAGTTCAACCTACTACCAATGATCACAGAGTTATTACCCACAGCTGAAGTTTCCATCAAGTATATGAAAGCTTTTCCCCCTGTGTACGGTGAACAAGTGAAACTATAATAGACTTTCAGAGTTCTTCCTACTCTAGTATTATATGATCCTCTTTTATAATCAAAAGGAACTATATGTTTTCAGTGATTTTGAATCTAAATATAGTTTTCACTAACTGAAAGACTTTCCTATTTTAAAACCTAGAAGATTTGCCCAACCAAGAATCTTAATTTCAGGAATTCTGTATCAGGATTTTAGCATGAAGTAGTGACTATTGACAAAAATATAGTAATTTTATTGGAGTTTGGAGTGCTTTCATGTATTCTTGGTTATAGCTTATAGGTTCTAGCTAATGAAGACAATATTCACAAAGTTAAAAAACAGAATTTAAGTAAGCTTTCTAAACTCTGTAGTAAAGCTGAGTATTAATCCATTTTTAGACTGCTAAACAGAAATGCCTGAGATTGGATAATTTATAAAAGAAACGGGTTTAATCGACTCACAGTTCTGCATGGCTTGAGAAGCCTCAGGAAACTTACAATCATGGCAGAAGGGGAAGCAGGCACCTTCTTCACAAGGCTTCAGGACAGAGTGTGAGCGTGTCAAGGAGGAACATTCAAACACTTATTAGTATCCGAGACGGAGTGGTGCTCTGTCACCCAGGCTGAAGTGGAATGGTCCTATCTCGGTTCACTGCAACCTCCACCTCCCAGGTTGAAGCAATTCTCCTGCTTCAGCCTCCCGAGTAGCTGGGATTACAGGATTACAGGTGTGCACCACCACACGCGGCTAATTTTGTACTGTTAGTAGAGATGGGGTTTCACCATGTTGGCCAGGCTGGTCTTGAACTCCTGACTTCAGGTAATCCACCGCCTCAGCCTCCCAAAGTGCTGGCCTTATAGGCATGAGCCACCGTGCCCGGCCTCAAACACTTATAAACCATCAAGTGTCCTGAAAACATACTCACTATCAGGAGAACACCTTGGGGGAAATGCCCCCATGATCCAATCACCTCCCACTGGGTCCTTTCCTCAACATGTGGGGATTATGGGGATTAAAATTCAAGATGAGATTGGGGTGAGGACACAGCCAAACCATATCAAGCTGGATTGGAGAATGTAGCTTGGATCAGAAGCCTGATAGCTGGATTCTGCCTTGCTGTGTTGAAGACAAAGTGATTCAGAACAAATGCCTATTCTAACTCACTTATTTAGTCAATCCCAAGTAGAAAAGAGTAGGGACAACCCTAGCCTCATTCCAATTTTACTATTTCCAAGAGACTTTGTTTAGGTGGACCTGATGCATGGACCTTGAAAACCAGTGCTTTTCTTACTTATCCTTGAGGAAAAATGACACTATTCAATATTACAAATATGACCCAATTAGATCAGTTCCCCTAGCAGAGAAGATAAGTAAGTAAGCTATGAGTTTGCATGGCTATTACACCATGAGTTGTTAAGAAATATATAGACTTTAAGAAAAGAAGAACAGTACCCAATACAAATCCCTGTAGGGAGGGAAGCAGATGTCTCTTTTTGTGTAGTCTCTCCTCCAAGAGTATGAAGGAATGAAAAAGGTACAACCCATAGGAATCAAGGACATACAACTTTTGTTACCTCTTTAGATTCTCCTGTGAGAAGACATTAAAAACTGAGAAAATGTTTAATATCTGAAAGTGAGACATGCTCCAAGGAAACATGATTTTAATCATTATTTTTCATCTTATCAGAATTTGGATTCCCTAGTACTTAATATGATCTTGGAGATAAAATACCCCTTTCTCTTCACTCCAGTGCACCAAATCTAACAGATGTAAATATTCTAAATGAAGCTGAAAGACAATATTGCGTGTCTCATAGATAGAGTCTTGTATACTGGAGCTTACTCATGCTGTGTGGTCATGAAGCAGTCAGAAATGAGACAAATGAATGAATACATGATAATGTCTAAGAGATTATGCTGAAGGAATCAACAAACTAAAAAACAAAGGATTTCATTAAGTCTAAGGTCTGAGCACCCTGCCAAAACAGGGAAGTAAAATTAAAAGTTCATAAGCTGAATAGATTTAGTAACACAAGATGAATAAATAGTGAATAAAATATACATGCTCACTGCCCCTCCCTCTCAACAGTCCTCTAAATGACAATAAAATAGTAAAGTATAAAATCCACAAGGATGACAGAAATAGATTGGAGAACACACGCAATGAGAAATGTATATTTTTAAAGTAATATGAGCTGTTACACTAGGTAGGTAAGTCCCAATTTCTCAGTGGCACATCACAATAGAAGCTATTTTTTTCTTATACAAAGTCCTAATGGATATTCCTGCCTGTCTGGCAATTCTCCAAGAAATGATTCAGAGATACAAACTCTTCTATCTGCGGCTCCTTGCACTGGTCATCTCAGACTGCCATAACACAATACCACAGACTACATGTTTTCAACAACAGAAATTTATTTTCTCACAGTTATGGAGGCAGGAGTTTGAGATCAGGACGTCAGCATGGTTCTGTTAAAGGATCTTAACTTGCAAGCAACTACCTTCTCACTGTGTCCTCACATAGTGGAGAGAGAGAACGCTTTAATTTTTTTTTAATAAGAAGAATAATATTATCAGATTAGGGAACCAACCTATGACCTCATTTAACCTTAATTTAATTCTAAAATTCCTATATCCAAAACAGTCACACTGGGTTTTACAGCATGATATGGTTTGGCTCTGTTTCCCCACCCAAATTTCACCTTGAATTGTGATAAACCCACGTGTCAAGGGAGGGACCGCGTGGAGATCATTGAATCATGGTGGCAGTTTCCCCCATGCTGTTCTTGTGAGTGAGTTATCATGAGACCTGATAGTTTTATAAGGGGCTTCCTCCTTTGCTCAGCACTCATTTCTCTCTCCTGCACCCTGAGCAGAGGTGCCTTCTGCCATGATTGTAAGTTTCTGAGGCCAAGCAACCCAGCCATGCAGAACTCTGAGTCAATTAAACCTCTTTATTTATAAATTACCCAATCTCTGGCATTTCTTCACAGCAGCGTGAGAATGGACTAATACAGGGCATCGCATATTTCAGTGGGGAGGGGGGACAATTCACAATTGCACAATTCACCCATAGTATACCTCTATCTTATATATGGCTTCCAAAATTATTTCAGAAGGAAGAGTGAAAGAGAATGCAGTTACATGTCAAAGGCTACACTGCGCAAGACCTGTGCATGGCATGCATTACCTCCCTTGTGTTTCATTACCATGACTCATTTGCATGGCTATAAGGCAGACTCAGAAATATAAACCAACTCTGTGTCTGGGAATGAAGAAAACATAGTTGCTTAGAGATAACTTGTCTTTGTTACAAGATGTCAAGAGCAGATGGATAAGTAGTAACTGACTCAGAAGCCAGAAGAAGGCAGATATCCAAACCTGGCAGGAGGATAGGGAGAGATCAACAAAGTGGACAACTAAACTGAATTAAACTCAGAAAGCCTGAGAGATTGGGGCCGTTAAGAATCTCTGAAAGGTAAAGGTAAGGCAAGGCTGAAAAGAGGATCTTAGAAAACTTGGATATATAAATATTAGACTTCCAGATACTTCATTCCATCTAACCAAGTGACTACTTATTCTCATTTCCAAAATATAATGGAGTTTACTTAGCAAAGATGTTTGGATGCTGAGAATAGAAAAGAGATACCATGCTGATAACAAGGAAATGTTTGAAAATCAATGTGCATAGTGCTGAGAACTACTATAGCCTCTCTCTCTTTATTAAGCTGGAAAAAAAAAAAAATCACTAGCATCCAGGATTACACTATGTCTACCTCCAGAGGTAAAGATTACTCTCAGGCTCAGGCCCAAAATTAAGTGCTTATAGATACTCCATTATGGAAAGGCCTTCCAATACAAAAAAATACCAGTTACTATCTAATCACTCTCTAGTTGACTTAGGTACACAATGAGTGCCCTCATTAGTGTGTCCTCCTGCCAAATTTCATTTCAGCTTTTATATGTTTTACTCTGAACCATGCACCATTAGCCAAGGATCAATATACATTGGAGGAAATCCAATGTTTTGGATTATATATCCAAATTATATATCCAAATAATATAATGATAAACAAGAAGAAAAGGTAGGTGCAAAAGAAGTTGATTAGTGATTAATGCTGTATCACTTCCTCACCCTGTTTTTAACATCAAGCTTACACATCCAGCTCAGGAGCATCTGTAGAGGGTTGTGACACACTGGAACACTTAGAAAGTCAGACTGTGTAACAAAGTGAAATCATTTATATAAAGGCTTTCATTGTTCTGTTTTTCCCCCTGCCCATTCATGTTAAGTACGTTTCTATCTCCTTCCCTATATTTTATCTTTAGTGTGGCCCTAAGTTAAAACCTGTGTAGTCCAAAGACAACAAATTTTTCAGTTACAAGGAAGAAATGTGTGTATGTATATGTGTGTGTGTGTGTTTCCCTACCACTTACTAAATGGGCAATGTTGGCTGATAACTTAAATTCATCAAACTTCAAATTGTTCATCTGAAAAGCAGGATTAATAATGCCTATTTCATATATTATTAAGAAAATTGCATGAGCTAAAGTAAGGCACCCTGTCTAGTACAGTGCTGATATGGTTTGGCTTTGTGTCCCCACCCAAATCTCATCTCTAATTGTAATCCCCACGTGTTGAGGGAGGCACTTAATGGGAGATTATTGGATTATGGGGGCAGTTTCCTCCATGCTGTTCTTGTGACAGTGACTTCTTATCAGATCTGATGGTTTTATAAGTTGTGCTTTCCCCTGCACTCCTCTCTCTCTCTCCTGCCGTCTTGTGAAGAAGGTGCCTGCTTCCCCTTCCGCCATGATTGTAAGTTTCCTAAGGCCTCCCCAGCCATCTGGAACTGTTAGTCAATTAAACCTCCTTTGTTTGTAAATTACCCAGCCTCTGATGGTATCTTTATCGCAGTGTGAAAATGGACTAATACAAGTGCCTAACATAAAGAAAGATATTGAACAATGTGAAGAAGGTTGTCTTTTCTTTCTTCCTAAGAGTGTGTGAAATTTTGTGTCATATTCCATTGAAAGGGAGACCCAGTGTTAACTGTATTACAATAGATGGTGTTGTTTTGACGTGTTGAAGGAAAACATTTCTGTCATTCAGCCAGTTCCTTGTCATTAAAAAAGAATAAACAACTGATTTGACAGCTTTATTAAAAACAAAACAAACAAAAACAACAACAAAAACCAGGAGTTGGCATTGTCCATCTGTAATCTAAATTAGTTTGTTACTAAATGAAAACAGTCCCTTTGCCTTTATAAATTTTTTATGGTCAAATAGTTGACAATGACACAAATAAACACTATGATGATTTAGAGAAGGTAAGTTATTATTTGATTTTCAAGGCCAAGTTCATAGTTATCTTAATGTAAGTGTGAGCTTCCTGTGCAGGGAATCTTCCCTTCATGTACAGTGAGGACAGAATGAATTATACTCCTATGTATGAATTATATTGAATTAGTAAGCATTATCTTTATGAATTCTACATTTAACAAATAAAGCTTTTCTTAGCAATCTAAGTAACAGAGATACAGTCAGAGAACAAAACTCTGATCCTGCTTTCATCTTGAATGAATAGAGTCCCATTATTCATAGCATTTCGCCCTATACATTCAGCGCCATAGAACAAATTGTTAGAATTTTGAAGAAAGCCAAATGCACTTCTCTTTTCACTTTTTAATGCTTGTTTGAGAAACTCATTAAAAAAGACTGAAAGATCATGAGTCCAAGCATATGTGTCACATGGGAAAAATGGGTCTGATTACTCCAGAGATCACCATTTCTTCCACACTCAATAATCAGCTAACATTCAAATCATAAAGGGAATTCTTTCTCTGCAGCAGTTAAATATATAATCAGATATAACATGTGTGAAGCAGAGGCTGCAATTTTAGCCCAAACAGCCATCCCAGAAAGAATGCTGAGGGAAGTGTTGTCTACATTCTCCTCCCAATTGCCAAGTGCTGCTCTGTCAGTGACCTGGGAGTGGGAGGGGATATTGGAACTTGGTTTAAATAAAATCATAACCCCTAATTGTACAGAAGGCTGACCAGCTGAAATAACGAATTTTAATTAGATTTTTTGCAGCTATATGTCTTTGATGTGATCTATGTTCAATAAATCACAATAGCCCTGTGTTTTTGTTGTTGTTTTTCCATCTTCTGGTGTGTGGGTTAAGCTTATATAACATATTTGATTGATAGGAGCACAGATTGGGAATGGGAGAGGGAAACCAACCAAATTCTTTACTATTTCTACCAGTGATTTTAGAAAATTGATATGTCCCTTCTGAGGCTGAGTTTCCTCTCTCTATTAAGCTGTTGTAAAACTAGACTTCACTGTACTTACTTTCCAGTAAAAATCTCTGAACCCTATTTTCTTATCTCATAGATCAGGGTCCCCAGGTCCCAGGCCCTAGGCCACGGACTAGTACCAGGCTGCAGAGCAGGAGGTGAGTGGCAGGCCAGGGAGTAAAGCTTCATCTATATTTATAGCCACTCCCCACTGCTGGCATTACAGCCTGAGATCCTCTGGCAGGAGGAGTCCTGTCACATCAACAGTGGCATTAGATCCTCATAGAAGTGTGAACCCTATTGTGAACTGTGCATGCGAGGGATCTAGGTTGCATGCTCCTTATGAGAATCTAATGCCTGATGATGTGTCACTGTCTCCCATCACCCCCAGATGAAACTGTCTAGTTGCAAGAGAATAAGCTCAGGACTCTCACAGATTCTACATTATGGTGAGTTGTACAACTTTTCATTATGTATTACAATGTAATAATAATAGAAGTAAAGTGCACAATAAATGCAATGCATGTAATGTGCTTGAATAATTCTGAAACCATTTGCTGCCCAACTCCATCTCATGGAAAAAATTGTCTTTCACAAAATTGGTCCTTGGTGCCCAAAGGGACAACTGTTGTAGGGTCTTCATTGAGAAGGGTAACATTTAAATTATTTAGATTCCTGAAACTAGAATAGAATATCAATAACAAGATATATGTACTTATACATTTCAGGATGATCATGTTCTTTTTAAACAATATATTGTTTATTCATTAGTTTAGTTGATATATATGTGTTGCTCACCTAGTATATATGAGACAATGGGCTAGGGCCTGGTATTAAGAATCAAGTTGATTTTATCTTGCCTTTATGGATCTTATGGTTCAATTGGAGGGAGAAAATTAAACAATCAATTCAAGTTTCATGCGCGCTGTGATGTGAAAGTTTAAGATGTCATAGAAGCACCTGTTTGGGGGAGAAGAGTCAACGATACACTGAGGTCAACAGATTCAAGAAATTATTTTTAATTACATATATTTAGCCACAAATATTTATTGATCACTTTCATCAAGAACTTCAATGGAATATGGTGATTGGAACAATTTGAAAACTGCTTTGAAAGTGAGGAAATGGGAAAAAAAAAGGACAGGTATTCTAAGAGGGTTAGGTCTAAATAAAGGAAAGAGAAATGGGGTGCCAGCAAAAGTGGGATGTGGAGAATAGTTTGAGTTTATGATCTTTTATAAAATATTTTGAGAAAGAAGAACAGGAATATGATTAAAAATTCTAAAGTATTATGTAAGTTAATATTACACAAGTAATTAATGTTCATGATAAAAGATACAAATCTGAAAAAAAAAATTATTTGTAAAATTCACATACAATCCTACTACCTTGATATAAACACTAGTACCCTTGTGGTGTCTAATCTCATGTGTGTGTATATATATATGCATACATATACACATATACACATATAAATATGTGTTTCATTTTTAATATATCTTCATTTTGTACATATTGTTTTATAACATTTTTAATAAAAATGTATATTGAAAATATTTTCAGTTCAATAAAAATGTACCTAATTATTCTTAATGGCATCACTTTGTATTACATAGTTGTCGTTTTATCATTCTTCTATTACCGAACAATTGGGAAATTTTCTTAGCTTTTTTCTTTTTGTTTTTTTGAGACGAGTTCTTGCTGTTTCCCAGACTGGTCTTGAATTCCTGGGCTCAAGCAATCTTCCTGCCTCCACCTTCCAAATTGCTGGGATTACAGGCGTGAGCCACCACATCCAGTCAGGATAGTTTTAAATGTTCATAACTATAAACAATGCAATTATGGGTCAAACACTTGTGATTACTTCGTTTGGATAATTGCACACTTATCCCATTATTGCTTCAGGCTAAATTGCTAAAAGAATCTTAGATTTGCACTAAAACTTGCATCTGAGTATATATATTTGCCACCTTAGAGTACATATTCTCTAATACATAAGATATGCACTTGGAAAGCCAATACAAAGTAGCTAACCCAGGTCTTGCCTGATTTAGCTCCAACTGGGCTTGGGAAGGATAATGCAGTCTCAGTGAACAGTGGCTGAAAACCATTATTTCAGCACTTGGGAGGCTACAGAAATCCTCTCCAATGGAGTGTTCAGGACAGAGGAGAAATGGGCAAATAGCTAATTAAAGAAGGTTCATCAGAGAGACAGCCATATGAAGGAAGAGATTAGAGGGCCAAGCTGGCATTGACATTTGTGAAATGAGGAACCCACAGAGTCTCCTGCTTGAGAAGGGGATGATTTGACCGGATTGTTGTTATTAAGTTGGTTCTGGACTGGAAGACAGACAGACTAGCAACTGTTTACCAGGTTATATTTTGGGACTGTTGGCTTGGAAAAAGCTCAGCATTTGGCCACACTGGTTAAGCCAACACCAAAGGGGAAAAATAACAATATAACCAAAGCAAAACACGTTTCTGAACTATCAGTATCACTTTCTAGTATTTCATGTTAGACAATAATTATGAATTTGCTTTCTGTTCCACAGAAAGTTATGACTGCCAAAGAATGTTATCTAGAAGTTACCATAAAATACTTAAAGTACACTTAAAGTAAGAAGATCATTTAATCAGAACAACAGCAACAACAATAATGATGCAGGATAAAATTATTTATTTTTGATGGTATCTGTTACTTTTAATTGTTATAACCAATTAAAATATGTTACAGATAAAGATGCAGTTATGTCTTCCAAACGAATTTCTGAAGTACATTAATTCAGAATGAACGCAGAGGTAGCAAAATGCCAGCATATTATACAGCCAGATTTTTAGAAGTCAGCATTTTAAAATCATATTAACATATAAAATGTTTACATGGGCTGTAAAATATTACAGAGCATAATTACTTACACATAAAATATCCCACGATATAACACCTTGCCTTTGTTTATAATTATTATGAAATTTTTCATCTATGAAAACTGCATTCATGTTGATTTTTTTTAAATTGGTAGGGCAAATGTGTGGTCAATAAGTTTTGATGTTACACTCCTTCGGACTGCTTTACTCCTAAAGAAAACAAGCAGCCTCATATTTCGTGTTTGACAAAATTTTAATTGATATTCTTTAAATGAATTAAGTTGGGGAAATACGATAAACTGTAGACCCTTCTTTGAAATTCACAATGACACTTGCCTATTAAAAGATCTGCAAAGTTCTGCAATAACTCCCATTTACCAAATGCTTATTAGACAGTACCAGGCACTGCATTAGCTGCCTTACATGTCTGATAATCACAGCCTACAAAGTTTACATTAGCTTTGCCTTGCAGGAGAGGAAACAGATTGGTGAATTAATTTCCTAATTTTACCTGAGTGTTAATACCTACATATTAACAAGTTAGGGAGATCTAGAATTATAAGTGTCTAACATCAATGTCCATGTTCTTTCTACAATGTGTTTCCATGCATGAAAACTAAATAATTCATAATTTGGGATATATTTATGTTCAGTGAGTAATTAAGAATTTCAAAATCAAATTGTGTAATAAAACCAGCCTTTAAGTTCTTTCTAAGAATTGAGACGCATCCCCAAGCTAGGATACATGCCTGGTCTATGTGTACCGCAGGGCACCTGGTGCCTTTGAGTTTATTAACCCTTATCATTCTCCTTTGTAATTAATTTGTCTGTACACACATGGAATGTGTTTCCACAACCAGGCACATGTCAAGGACCCCTTGAAGTCTTGGATGATATCTGGCTCATCAATATATTATCACAGCCAATGAATGAATGACTGGCATGGGGTATGCCTTCAATGGCATTGACTGAAGACATGAATGAATTTTAACACTGAGGGCTGATTCAGCAAACCACCTCTGTTTCTACACACATTAACATTGAAATAAAACAAAACATTTTTCACAGATAACATTAAAAATTCATTTATTCCCAAAGGGTATCTAGTGGTCTTGAGTTTACTGATGATTCCACTGGGAGGTGGCAGAGAATACTCTCATTGAAAACAAACTCAATCCCAAATCCCATTCCCTGTTCTTGTTGTCTCCAAGTTGCCTCTCTCATAATGTTTCCAAAATTGTTCCCCTTTCTCTGACATTTTTACTGTCCCATTGGCTCTAGCAGCCCATTTTTCTCAGATCTGCAAAATATATCATTAACTATAAAACACACAGATACACACCAAATATGTGTATGTATATGTATATGTGTAGACGTGTGTATATGCATACATAGACATAACTAAATATAGAAGCATAGTACAACAACAGAAGTGATTTTTTACTTGTGTAGATCTCTTTCAACTCTCTAGTTTCTAATTAAGAAGAGAAAACTTCATTTTAAATTTCCACTCGAGCTATTTTTAACCTTTGAACACGCCCTTCTTGTAACATATAAATTTTAACATAGAGACAGTAATCATATTCTGTTCATAGTTCATTAATATGTTTTTCTTTAAACCCAAAACTGAAAAGTATTTTCTTAAAATTATTTATTTCAGTTGAAGAGAAATGAATTTGTTGTTACCTGTAACAGTAAAACAAAAAAAAATCAGTTAATATTTACCTTGGTTTTTATTCTACAGAAATAAACAGCATACATTTCACATCGAGTAGCTGAGATGTACACAATTTGGACAATTTAACCCACAGCATTTATATAGCTATAAAGGGATTGCAGTGCATTTTTATATCCCATAGTAGTACTCAAAGGGATTAAAAAATGTAAACAGTAAGAAGATATGCTTATTTCAAAAGTATTCTGTGATCTGGTACCACTGATAATGGTGTGTAAAATGTGCTACAATTTTGAAGTCAGAGGACATAGAATATAGTATTCAAAATTACATTAAAGTCTGCCTATCATTTTTTTAAAACCTTTATACTTCAGCCACCATGATAGATTCTTAGACTTTAAAAAAATTATAAGGTAAACTATGCAGCATATCAGAGTATATTTTGTTAACTTGAATCATTGGAGAAAAAGGCCCTGTGGCTTTTGAATTCATACACCCTAGTCATTTTAGGCTGAATGATTTTATTATCATTACCACCATTTTTCCAGTGGTTTATCTTCAACTACCAAGCACAAATGGAATCCAAAGTGTAGAACATTTCTCCATTATATTGTCTTCCAGTGTTTAAGCAATCTTCTCCTTTAAAGCTATGAGAAATGTGGCAAGATAACTACTTTTGAGTATATATTTACAGATTTATCTATTTTGTGTAATGATGACAAATGTGCCTTTATTTTATGTGCTTTATGATTGAAATTTTACAGCAATAACTACAGCCCATTCCCTATTACAATGTTTAACTACAGCCCATTCCCTATAACAATGTGTGTTTTATAGCAAGAAGTCAATTTAATTCAATAACATTTTAGTGATTATTTTTGCCAAGTAACTTTTTAAACTTGGGGCACAGAGAGGCACATGGGACATGGGACATGGTTTCTGCCTTTAAGAATCTTACAGTTGAAAGAAAGATGGGTATATGCAATGTGATGGAAGAGCTATGTCCATAGCCCTAAGAGACCTCAAAGAATAACAATCTCTGGATAAGGAAGAGGGAAAAATTGAGTTTGGAGTTTGATATTTATGCTAAGCCTTAAAAAGTGAACAGAGCTTGGCCAGGTGAATCCATCCATGGAGTGTTCTAGCAAAGAACAGTAAATTAAAATAGAGAAACTATGATTATTTATAGCATGTATCTGGTACATATAGAGAAATAATTTTCTTCAGAAAGATAAGATTACAGCACAGATTAGGAAAACAGTAAAAGATGAGTGCAGAGAGATAGCAGGTTCATTTATGAATACACACAGATGTATTATACTTACATTATATATAATATAAATTTATATTTCAGAATCTACCCATGAATACCTCAGTACTCAGTTTTTACACATGTATTATTTATCATTATTATATTTATATATAAAATAATATATCAATGGATGAATATATATACATAAACATATATAGTGAATAAATATATGAATGAATAAATATATGAGTTTATTAATACTTCAGTACTCAATTTACATATATAATATATATTTATAATATATGTGTAATACCTATATCTATATTTATACATAAATAATATATATTGAGTGCTGAGATATTCATGGATAGATTCTGAAAATGAGAATAGGATATAGTCATAATTTTTTTCTTAAAATCCCATAAACTGGTCATAAACTAAGGTATATCTGAATTTTATCCATTCAACCAATTTCAATTATATATTGGTATAAGTTGTAGATTAAAATGACCCGAAAAATGAAAATGGACAAAACTTATCAAAAAGGATAAAAAGTCATTAAGAGATGAAGTAAGATAATCAATTTTAAAAAATAATTATTGCAGAGTTTGAAAACGATATATCTGGAGGTGGCATCCTGTTTAGAAAGCTCATAAGACTGTCCAGATAAGATGAAACAAGAGACAATTTGTAAACCTAGGTAGAATTTGTAGACATGTAGAGGAGAGCACAGATACCAGCTGCATTGAGATGGTAAAATAACTTTTTTCTTTTTTTTAGTTTCTGATATTGAATTAAAGGTTGAAATCTATGATAATACTCCAATTTTCCACATGGTAAATGGATATAATATTTAAGGACTTTTAGCAAATGTGTACGTTGTGATTGCCATGTACATCTTAGCCTGGGTCTTTTGGAACACAGATCCTGATATAGCAATTATAGGGTAACGTTTTATTGGAGGGACAAGTTCAACAGCAGTAGAGATAAAGAGATGCCAAAGAAGAAGGAAAAACCAATAGGGCATCTGTTTCATTGTTAGCTGTAAGTTTTCAAGCAAATACAACCATAGCTTAGTTTTTTACCCACTAAGATTTTCAGAATGTACTACATTGTATCACTGAGGGTCAGATTCCTTGATTAGTGCAGGAGGGAGAATGAACAATTTATCTCCTTGGTTATTTTCTTCTCCTATTTTTTATTGCTTGAAGACTGAGAAAACAGCAAAGTATATGGGATATAGCTAAACTAGGGTTAGAGGGAAATTTATAGCTGCAGTGCTTCTATTAGTAAATTGAATCCAACAATACATTGAAAATTTATGAACATGATTAGTGTGGATGCAAGGATGGTTCAACATACATAAAACAATAAACATGATACACCACATTAACAGAATGAAGGATAAAAACCAAATAATCATCTCAGTAGACACAGATAAATGTATTTGATAAAATTCAGCATCCCTCCTCCATGATAAAAACTCACAACAACTTAGTTATAGAAAAGAATATACCTTAACACAATAAGGCCATATGTAAAAAAAAAAAAAAAAAAAAAAAAAAAACCCACAGGGAAAAAAACAGATTAGGAAAAAGCTTTCAGCTAGTGTGAACTAGAACAAAAAGGATGATCACTATTGTCATACTTATTTAAGATCGTACTGGACATCCTAACCTAGGACTTACATAGCAATTAGGCAAGAGAAATAAATAAAGGACACCTATTTGCAGATGACATGACCTGTTATTTGGAAAAAAAGTAAAGATTCAATCAAAAAAACTCATAGAAGTGATAAACAAATTCAGCTAAGTTGTAAGATGTAAAATCAACATGCAAAAATCAGTAGTGTTTCTATATTTCAACAGAAAACTAGCTGACAGGAAATAAAGCAATTCCATTTATAATAACTCCAAAAAACAAGATACCTAGGAATAAATTTACCCAAGAAGTATCTCTGCAAATAAAACTATAAAACTCTAATGAAACAAATAGAAGACACAAAAACTTGGAACGACATCTCATATTTATAAACTGGAAGAATTAATATGTTAAAATATCTGTACTACCCAAAGAGATCTACAGATTTGAGGCAATCTCTATCAAAATACCAATGACATTATTCACAAAACCAAAAAAAAAAAAATCCTAAAATTTGTATAGAACCATAAAAGATCCCAAATAGTCACAGCAATATTAAGCAAAAAGAATAAAGCTGGAGGCATCACAATACCTTACAAATCTATAGTAACCAAAACAGTATAGTATTGGTATAAAAACAGACACATAGATTAATGGAGCAGAATAATAACTCAGAAATAAACCCAGATATTTACAGCTAACTGATTTTCAACAAGGACACCAATAACATAGATTGAGAAATTAACACTCTTTTCAAGAAATGGTGCTAGAGTAACTGGATATCCCTATCCAAAAGAAAGAAACTAGACCCCTATTTCCCATGATATACAAAAATCAACTCAAAATGTATTGAAGACTTAAACAAAACACCCAACACTATAAAAATACTAGAAGTGTAGCAGGATGAGCCACAGACAAAACCCCTCAGACACTGGGTTAAAGAAGGAAGAGGCTTTATTTGGCCGGGAGCATCAGCAGACTTGTGTCTCAAGAACCAGGCTCCCCAAAGAAAGAGTTCCTGACCCTTTTAAGGGCTTACAACTCTAAGGGGTCCACATGAAAGGGTCATGATAGATTGAGCGAGCATGGGGTATGTGACTATGTGGGGGTGGTGAGCAAGGCCAGTATTTCTCCATAACATTGTCTGTGATCTATAGATAGCACAAGCAGTTAGGGCGGGGGATGATCTTTAAACTACAGGTATGGCCAGTCTGTTATTTTTCAGTTTTTACTTCCTCTTTTTCTTTAGAGACAGGGGACAGTAGGAGAAATGGCCTCTCTCCTCATTCCCCACTTTGAGAACCTCACTCACTAGTGGGAGTTCTCACTCTCATCCTCACTACCCAGGTCTTCCTGTGAGACTGATCGATAGTGATTTATGTAATATACTTGTGCTGAGGTCTTTTGATTAACTAAGGTGGTAACGAAGCCTCTTAGTAACTGGAGAAATACAAGTAACATACAGGGGAGTAACATGCAGGTTCCTAACACTATTATTATTCCCATAATAAGAGTTTTAAATCCTCCTAGAGCTGGAAACCATTTTCCAAACAGGGATCCAGGATCAAACCTATGCCAAACCTGCATGGGCACATGTGCCAGCATTGTCATGTCTCTACTATATTTTCAACTACTTGTCCTTGATCATCTATTTGCAGACAGCAGTTGGTCAAGTTGAATTTTCCACAGGCTCCTCCTTCAGCTGCCAGCAAATAGTCTAAAGCCAATCTATTCTGATAGATGGCATTTCTCATTTGGGTTTCCTGCTGGGCTAAAAGAGTCAAAGCTCTGCCAGTTTCATTAGTGATTATTTCTAAGATGGCCTGTAACCATATGATCCGGTTGAGCATGTAGATGGGGGTTCGGTATCCCCACAAGCTGTCTTGTGCCCACGTGGTAGGCCTATAGTACTGTATGATCCTTTTGAGGGGGGCACGCATCATCTTTCCAATTTCCTATAGCTATGCTCCTCTTTTCTCAGGAGGCATAGACAGGGAAACCTAAGAACTCACCTCTTTTTATGGGCAGTAGGAAAAAGGATGGCTTAATGGTGCCAATGACACAACTACCTGCCCATTGATCAGGTAACTGAGTGTAGGCTCTGTGCCTACATATCCAGTATAGTGCAGCAGGAGCTGTCCAGTCTCAATGAGATTCTGGATGGGCCTGAGCAGTCTGTAATTTAGGAAACTTACTGAAGGGATTCTTTTCAGTATGGTTTAGAACCCACCAGACTGTCCCTGTTGTACTGTTATACAACTTCCGTCCTAGACAATTGAGCCTTCCTACAGGGATGGTGAAGTCTTTTCCTTCTCTAGCTATGCAGTATTGTCTAATAATCGAGGTTTTCAAGATCCAGAAGTTGCTAGTTTGGGCCTTCTGGACTGGGATTATGTCAGGAACTGGATCAGTAGGCACCAATTCTTGGGCTTCCCAAGACCATCAGTCTCCCATAGTGGTTCCCCCACATACATAATGGGAAGTAACATTGAGGGAATGAGCTACATTTTCTGCTCACTGGAGAAACAAGTTGTCTTTTTTTTTTTTTTTTTTTTGTGGGAACTTTTGTGCTGGCAGATTCAGCTCATCATAAAGGTCTGAAACTGAAACACTGGTTCGGGAGAGCACCTGTGGACCTTCCCTCGGACTAAAATATTTACTCAGGGATCCAGTCCAGCTCCATTGATTCCTGGAGTTAAATACTCTCCTGTTGTCCAACAGGGATCAAGGGGATTGGTAATTAGTGGTTCTAATGGGTTACAGTGGCCACTAGTGCAGGAAGAAAGGCAGTCAGCGTCCTTCTCATCTTTTTCCAGGTGGCCTAAATGACACAAGACCAGTAACTACATTCATCACTACAGAGTCCTAATTCATGACAAACATCCTTATTTTCTTCTAGATAGCCCCTTTCCCAGTCTAGAGAGCCACATCTTATTCTGTTTCCATATGGGTCACTGTTGATTGCCACGCAAGTGTCAAGTTTTAAGATAATTTTAGGGGACTCCTTTTTCTTCTGTTCTAGTTATTATTTTACTCATATCAGCTTTTTCCCCAGCTGCCAGTCCTCCATCTTATTTCAAAAATGGTAGTCATGGGGGCTCAGACGGATTAGAGCACACATCAGGCTGGTCACTTCCTGGACTACATACCTTGTATAGAGCAGCATTATACAAACAAGCTCCTTCTGGAGTCCCGGTACACTTATAACTTTAAAATAATAGGACTGAAGCAACCTTTTGTCCTGCCTCAGTGACTTGATGTATACACTGGGAACATACACTGGGAACTGAACTGAGGAAGGTCAGTTGAAGTCCTTACTGTACAAGTCCAAAATTTAAGGAAAATGAGTCCCACAATGAGTTTCCTCATGCGTCAGCCATGGGTGGACCAGTCAGCTTCCAGGTGTGACTGGAGCAGACCAGTCAGCTTCCAGGTGTGACTAGAGCAGACCAGTCAGCTTCCAGGTGTGACTGGAGCAGGGCTTGTCTTCTTCAAAGTCACTTTGCAGGGGTTGTCTGAGCCTGGTCTCACCTCCCAAGTCTCAGGTGCTGCAGGTTTTATGTGGCTGTGGTGGATCCAGGCTGGGATTCCCTCTACCTTTACAGCTATGGGAGTGGTCAAGACAATGGTCTGGGGTCCTTTCCACCATGGCCACAAGGGAGCTACGTTCCAATCCTTGATCCACACCCGATCACCTGAGGAGAAAGGGTGAACTGGACAGAATAAGCTGACACGGTACCTCTCATTTACCCAGGCTGAAACTGTATAATTTTCCCTAAAGCCTGTAGCTGTTGCTGTAACTCAGTTTCACCTAGTTTTCTAGGGAGTCCCATAGTATGGGAGGGGGCCTATGATACAATATTTCATAAGGGGAAGATCCTTGTACCCACTTTAATCCTGTTTCTTGACACACTTTTCCTAAACTATTTTTGATAGTCTGATTCATCCGCTCCACCTTTCCGGAACGTTGTGGTCGGTAGGTGGTATGTAGTTTCCATGTGATCCCCAATACGTTTGCTGTCTTCTGTACCAAGTCAGCCGCAAACACCGGCCCGTTGTCCAAGCTGATTCGTAAGGGCAGTCCAAACCTAGGAATGAGATCTCAGAGAAGCACATGGGTTACTTCATGAGCTTTCTCAGTTCTTGTTGGGTAGACCTCCACCCACCAAGAGTATGTACACACTAGAATTAGCAAACACTTGTTACCTCCACATTTGGGCATCTTGGTGAAGTCTCCTTGGAGATCTTCAAAGGGGTTGCTCCATAAGCTTGTATGCTGGGCGGGATGGTTGGACTTTACCTAGCATTGTGCTGCCGGCAGGTGACACACTGCTGTGCCACTGTTTTGGCAAGGGCTGACAGATGTGAGATGTAGAAGTACCGGCCTAACAACTTTTCAAGTGACTCTTTGCCTAGGTGGGTGGTCTCATGCACAGCCAGTACAACTGCGGCTCCTAGCAGTTATGGCATGGCTATTCTTCTGTCCGATAACCAGATCCATCCCTCTTCTATCACCTGCCCTCCTTCTGCCTGGAGAAAGTCCTTCTCTTCTTTAGAGTAAGTAGGTACAAGGTCAGGTGTCTGAGGGAGCAGCAGGGCTGTGACTGATGCCTGGTAGGGGGTGGATGCTGCTTTTGGAGCCTCTGAGTCAGCTCTGGAGTTCCCCAAAGCAATGGAGGTGGAAGCTCGCTGGTGTCCTCTGCAGTGCATGACTGCCACCTTTTGGGGCTTCCACACTGCCTCTAATAATTGCAGGATTGCTTACTAATACTTTATGTCTTTTTCCTCAGAGTTCAACAGGCCTTGTATAATGCCCCATGCACTTGGAGACTTAAAAATGCATACTGAGAGTCAGTGCAAATGTTTCAAGTCTTACCTTCACTTAACTCTAAGGCCCAAATTAGAACAATGAGTTCAGCCTTCTGGGCTGAAATGCCTTGGGGCAACGATTTGGCTTCAATGACAGTGTCCAGAATTACCACCGCATATCCCGCACACCTCTCTCCTTGCACATTGATGAAGCCGCTCCCGTCCATGTACAGCTCCCAGTCTACCAATGTCCAAGAATGGTCTCAGAGGTCTGGCCTGCTAGAATAAACTGAGTCCAACATCTTTACATAGTATGTTCAACTGGGCTGTCTAATATCAGGAGCAATGTGATGGGGTTCAGGATATTACAACCTTCAAAGGTTATGCAGGGATTCCCACAGAGCAAGCTTTGGTACCTAGTTAGTCTAGCATTTGTTAGCCAATAATATCCTTTGGTATTCATTAAAGTCACCACAGCATGGGATCATTAAAGTCACCACAGCATGGGAGGCCTATATGTTTAGGTTTTGCCCAAGAGTTAGCTTATCCACTTCTTGTGCTAGCAAGGCTGTTGCTGCCAAGGCCCTCAAACATGGGGGCCAACCCTTAGAAACCCTGTCTAGTTGTTTAGAGAGGTAGGCCACCGGCCTTGGCCAGGGCCCCACAGTCTGGGTCAAAACTCCAAACGCCAATTTTTCTCTCTCTCACACATACAGCATAAAAGGTTTTGTCAGATCAGGTAACACCAGGACTGGGGCTGACAAGAGTTTTTCTTTTAACTCATGAAAAGCCTATTGCTGTTGGGACCCTCATTCGAAAGGTTCTTTGTCTCCCTGCTTTGTGACTCCACACAGGGGCTTAGCCAATGCTGCAAGGTTTGGGATCCACAACCTGCAGAACCCTATAGCTCCTAAGAACTCTTTCACCTGCATTCTGGTCTTAGGCTCCGGCAGGTTGCAGATGACTTGCTTTCTTTCTGATCCCAGGCTGCACTCTCCCTGTTGAATAGTAAATCCCAGGTAACGTACTTGCTGTCTGCTGATCTGAGCTTTCTTCCTGGACACCTTATGCCCACAGTCCTCCAGGTGCCAGAGCAGGATATCCCTTCCCTTGGTGCACCCGACTGCCATGGGGTGTCTCAGCAGGAGGTCGTTGACATACTAGAGCAGCACACAGCATAGGCCTGTGGCAGGAAACTTCTGGAGGCTTCAAGCCAGTGCCTTCCCGAAGATGGTGGGGTGTTCTTGAACCCTTGGGGGAGCCAGATCCAAGTGTACTGAGTGGTGACACCTGACCCCAGATCCTCCCACTGAAAGGCAAACAGTTTCTGGCTCTCAGGAGCTAGTCTAATGCTAAAGAAAGCGTCCCTCAGGTCCAGGCAGGTGAACAAGCTGTCCTCAGCTGGCAGCAACCCCAACAATATATAAGGATTAGGTACCGTTGGATGCAAAGTCACTATAGCTTGGTTGACCATGTGCAAATCCTGTATTGGATTGTAGTCTTTGGTCCCCGGCTTGGGAACAGGTAGGAGGGGAGTGTTCTATGGAGACTGACAAGGGACTATAAATCCAAAGGTCGTCAGGTGCTTGAGATATACCTGGATGCCCTCAAGGGCTTCTCTGGAGACCGGGTACTGCTTTTGCCTGACTGGCTGGGCCCCAGGCCTAACTTCCATTAGTATGGGTCCTGGTCGATTGCCAACCCCGGAGGATTGTCTTCTGCCCACACCCTTAGCCACAGCTTAGTCAGAGCTAGTCCTATCTCTTGGCCTGGCTCAGTTAGAAGAGTCTCCATTCCTATGTGAGGCCTATCGTAGGTATACTCCCTTTGATCCCTGCAGTCCTGAGAATCAGCACATGATTAACATGGCTTTAGTTAGTCAAAGTGCGAAGACATTAGAAGAAAACTACAGAAACAGGCTGGGTTCGCAGGCATGAATACTTCATAGTTATTGGAGATAGCCAACCAGGTGTTTGTGAATAGAGATGCAGTAAGCCACAGAGAAAACCACAGAGAGAGCAAACACCAAGACTGGTGAAACACCAACCTACCAGCCACAGCTATTAGAAGGGCTTCCCTGAAGGAGAGAGAGAAGGGGGACCCCAGGAAAAATACCCCGTCTGGCCATCCAGTCTTGCAGCATAAACACTTAAAGTCAAAAAATTAGAAAAACTTTAAATGAACAACCTGACAATGCGCCTTAAAACACTGAAAAAGTAAGAAGAAACCAAACCCCAAGTTTATAGAATAAAAGAAATAATAATGGTCAGAGCAGAAATAAATGAAATGGAAATAAAAAAGTACAAAATGTCAACAAAAGAAAACCCTGGGTTTTTGAGAAGATAAACCAAATCGACAATCCTTTAACCAGGCTAACTAAGAAATAAAGAGAGAAGACTCAAATAAATAAAATCAGAAATAAAACAGGAGACATTACAACTGACACCAGAGAAATTTAAGGCATCATTAGAGGCAACTATGTACAACTATATGCCAATAAACTGCAAAACTTTGAATAAATGGGTAAATTTCTAGACACATATGACTTATGAAGACTGAACAATTAAATTTGAAACTCAGACAGACCAATAATGAATAATGAGATGACAGCCATAATAAAAAGTCTCCAGGAAAAGAAGTCCTGTTGGTTTCACTACTGGATTCTACCAAGCATTTAAATAAGAACCAATACCAATATACTCAAATTATTCCAAAAAATAAAGGAGGAGGAAATACTTCCAAATTCATTTCATATCATATCAACAGACTGAAGGACAAAAAAAATATGATTGTTTCAACTGATGCTGAAAAACTATTTGATAAAATTCAACATTCCTTTATGATTAAAAAAAGCCATAAAAAGCTCTATATAGAGGGAACATACATCAACACTATAAAAACATATGACAGACCCATAGCTAGTATCACATTTAACAGGAAATAACTGATAGATTTTCCACTAACATCTGGAAGAAAAGAATGCCTGTTTTCACTACGGTTATTTAACATAGTACTGGATGTCCTAGCTGAAGCAATTAGACAAGAGAAAGAAAGAAAGGGCATTCAAACTGCAGTGAAAGAAGTTCAATTATTCTTGTTTGGAGATAATATGACTTTATATTTGATTCCAAAATAAATTGGACTCCACTAAATTTGTTTATTAGTTCTAATAGTTTTCTTTTGGAGTCTCCACAAGAAAACTATTAGAACTAATAAACGAATTCAGTGAAGTTGAAGGATACAAAATCAACATACAAAAATCAATAGCATTTCTATATGCCAACAGTGAATGATGAGAAATATAATCTCATTTACAATAGCCACACAAAAATTAAATACCTAGGAATTAACTAAACCAAAGAAGTGTGTAAGATCTCTGTTATGAAAACTGCAAAACACTGATGAAAGAAATAGAAAAGGACAACAAAGAATTGAAAGACAATCTATGCATTCATGGGTTAGAAGAATCAATATTGTTAAAATGTCTATACTACTCAAGGCAATCTACAGATTCAATGCAATCCCAATCAAAATGCTAATCACATTCTTCACAGAAATAGTAAAAAGAATCTTATAATTTATATGGAACCACAAAGTATCCAGAATAGACAAAGATATCCTGAGCAAAAAGAACAAAACTGGAGGCATCACATTACCTGACTTCAAATTATACTATAGAGCTATAGTAACCAAAACAGCATGGTACTGGCATAATAATAGGCACATGGACCAATGGAACAGATTAGAGAATCTGGAAACTATACATCTACAATAAACTCATTTTTTATAAAGGTGCCATGAATATACATTGGGAAAGGACACTCTCTTCAATAAATGGTGCTGGGAAAATTAGATATCCATATGCAGAAGAATGAAACTAGATGCATATATCTTACCATATAAAAATCAAATCAAATTGAATTAAACTCTTAAATCTAAGACCTCAAACAATGAAACTACTGAAATAAAGTATTGGGGAAACTCTCCACAAAAAAAGATTGATCTAGACAAAGATTTCTTGAGTAATATCCCACAAACAGGCAACTAACACAAAAGTGGATAAATGGGATCACAACAAATTAAAAAGTTTCTGCACAGAAAAAAAAAAAAATCAACAAAGTCAAGAGACAACCTACAGAATGGGAGAAAATATGTGCAAACTTTCCATCTGACAAAAAATTAGTACAACTGCTATGAAGAACAGTTTGGAGGTTCCTCAAACAAGCAAGAGGAGAACTACCTGGATATATATCTAGCGGTGGGATGCAGCAATCCCACCGCTAGATATGTATCCAAAGATAGGAAATCAGTATATCAAAGAGATATCGGCAGTCACATGTTTGTTTCGGCACTATTCACAATATTCAAGAATTGGAAACAACCTGTGTCCATCCAGACAAATGAATAAAGAAAATGTGGTGCATATACATAATGGAGTACTAGTGAGCCATAGAAAAGAATGAGATTCTGCCATTTTCAACTACATGAATGGAACTGGGGAACCTTATATTAAGTAAAATAAGCCGGGTACTGAAAGACAAAGTTTACATTTTCTTACTTATTCAAATGACCTAAAAATTAAAACAATTAAACTCATCGAGATAGAGTGTAGAATAACGGTCACCAGAGGCTGGGGGAAAGTGAGGATGGCTAATGGGTAGCAAAATATAGTTAGAATGAGTAAGACCTAGAATTCCATAGTACAATAGTGTGATTACAGTCAACAATAATTTATCGTACATTTTGTAATAGCTAAAAGTGTATAATTGGATTGTTCATAACACAAAGTTTAGATGTTTGAGGTGATGGATACTCGACTTGCCCTGATGTGATTATTTGGAATGGAATTCCTGTATCAACATATCTTATGTACCCCATAAATATATACACCTCCTATCTACCCACAAAAATAAAAAAATAAAAAAGACAATAGTGTTCAGATTCCTCAGGGGAAAAAAAAACCACCTAAACATAGTATAACCATACAATCTAGCAATCTCACCACTGAGTTTTATCCAATAGAAAGGAAATCAGTATATCAAAGGGATACATGCAACTCATGTTTTTTGTTGTTGTTGTTGTTGTTTGTTTGTTGTTGTTGTTTGTGGCAGTATTCACAATAGCAATGAGAGTGAATCAAACTAAGCATCCACAAATGGATATATGGATAATGAATACGTGGTACAATCACACAATGCAATGCTATTTAGCCATAAAAAATTGAAATCATTTGGAGCAACATGAATGGAACTAGAAGCAGTTATTTTAAGCTAACTAAGCTAAATGCAGAAAGACAGATATCATATATTCTCACTCATATGCAGCAACTAAAAAAGTTGATCTCATGGAGTTGAAAGAACTAAAAAGTAGAACAATGGTTACCAGAGGCTGGAAAGGATGCATGGTATTTTGTTTTGTTGTTTTTGTTCTTTTGTTTGTTTTGTTTTTGAGACAGAGTCTCACTCTGTCGCCAGGCTGGAGTGCAGTGGTGTGATATCGGCTCACTGCAACCTCCACCTCCCAGGTTCAAGTGATTCTCCTGCTTCAGCCTCCCGAGTCGCTGGGATTACAGGAGCATGCCACCATGCCCAGATAATTTTTGTATTTTTAGTAGAAAAGGGGTTTCACCATGTTGGCCAGGGTGGTCTCAATATCCTGACCTTGTGATTCGTCTGCCTCGGCCTCCCAAAGTGCTGGAATACAGGCGTGAGCTACCACACCCAGCTGCATGTGTGTGGTTTCAGGGTTAGGGATGAAGAGGTTGGTTAATGGGTGCAAACACAGAATTAGGTAGAAGGATTAATTATAATGCTTGAAAGTAGAGTAAGGTGTCTATAGTAACCCACATTGTAATGCATGTTTCAGGATAGCTAGAAGCGAGAACTTTAAATATTCTCAACACATATAAGTTATAAATGTTCATGGTGATACATATCCTAAACACCTTGACTTGATCATTACACAGTCTATGTATGTAACAAAATACCACATATACCCCATAAAGGTATACAAACATTATGTATCAATAAAAACAAAGAAATAATTCTTTTCTCTGATTGCTTTCCAAATTTAATACATTTCTCAATTCCATCCAGAACCAAGACCACACTAGCTATAGAGTTAACAATACTCATTATTTTAGATGAATTCTTGATGCAGAATAGGGTAAATGACCCCTACAGAGGCATACTAGAATCTAACTGAATAAATGGAAGGGTCAGGGGAGGGAAATGTGTATAGTTTGAAAAGGCATAGTCAGTATTACAATTTGACATTCGAAAGTGAAAACAATAATCTTCTTGTAATGCGAAATAAATTATTGAAAACAATAATCTATTTCTTGTAATGCAAAAATAAACTAAAAATAAAGATCAACATAACCTTGACTGAAAAAAAAATGTATAAACACCACATTGCTATAGTAATCAAAACAGCATACTACTAGCATTAAAACACACAGAGCAATAGGACAGAAGAGGGAACCCAGAAATTCATTCATGTATTTACAACCAATTGATTTTTGACAAAGGCACCAAGGACATTTATTGGAGAGAGAACAGTATCTTCAGTAAATGCTGCCAGGAACATTGAATATCCATATGCAGAAGGATGACATTAGATCTCTATCTCTCACCACAAACAAAATTCAACTCAACCTTGATTAAAGACATACATGTAAAACCTGAAACTACTAGAGTAAAACATAGAGAATAAGCTTCAGGACATTGGTCTGGGCAAATCGCATATGGATAAGACTTTAAAAGCAAAGGCAACAAAAGGAAAAAAAAAAAACCAGACAAATGGGATTATACCAAACTAAAAAGCTTCTGCCCAGCAAAGAAAAAAATCCAGAGTGAAGAGACAATTTTCTGAATGGGAAAATATTTTCAAACTAGTAATCTGACAAGGGATTGATACTCAGAATATACAAGGTACTCAAGCAATTCAACATAAAAATATCCAAATAATCTTATTTAGAAACAGAGAATGGATCTGAATAGACCTACACCTCATACGAGTATAGACACATTCTCAACAATATCCTAGCATACTAAATCAAAGAAATTTTTTAAAAGATTATATGCCATGAACAGGTGGGATTTAATCTGTAATTTCAAACATAGTTTAACATCTGAAAATCAATATAATACAACATATTAATAGAATGGAGATCCCAAATCAAATGATTATCTCATTCGATCATAATATTTTACAAAATTCAACACTCTTCAATGATAGAAAACATTCACAAAATACTTTTTCAACTTACAGGCATCTACAGAAACTCATGATTCCAGATAGAGAAATTGGGCAAAAATAATAAATAGAAAGTATCCATATTGAAAACAAAGAAAGTATCCATATCGAAAACAAAGAAAATCATAGAGTGCACTGAAAAAATACACTTTAGTAGGATTGCAGATGCAAAACCAATAAACAAAAATCAGTTGCATTTCTATACACTCATGATGACAACCTGAAATGAAATTCAGAATACAATTATATTTTCAGTACATCAATAAAATAAAGAACTTAGTATTAAATTTAGCAAGTGCAGTGCAAGATTTGTTTTGAAAAACCTATAAAACATCATTAAAAAACTAAAGAAGAGCTTAATAAATGGAATAACATTCCATGTCAGCAATTATATTCTCAGTAGCACCAATAAAATAAAGAACTTGGTAATAAATGTAACAAATGCAGTGCAAGGTTTGTAAAAGAAAAACTATAAAACTTTAAAATAAACTAAAGAAGAGCTAAATAAATGGAATAACATCCCTTGTCGTTGATTGGAAGACTTAATATTTTTAAGACTATCAATTCTCTCCAAATGTATCCCAAAATTTAACACAATCCTTATCAAAATCTAAGCTCCTTTTTAAAATAAATTGGCAAACTGATTCTTATCCAAAAATCAGAAGCCAGAATAGCCAAACAATCTTGAAAAATAGGATTAAAGTTGGTAACATGTTTTTATTTCAAAACTTACTATAAAACTGCAATAATCAAAATTGCTTTATGGTACTAGCAAAAAGATAGACATACAATTCAATAATATAAAAATGAAAGTCCAGAAATAAGCCCTTACATCTCTGGTCAATTGATTTTTGACAAAAGTGCCAAAAAATCAATAAAGAAGAGTTAAAATTGTAAAACTCTTAGAAGAAAATGTAGGGGTACATCTTCATTATCTTATATTTGACAAGAGTTACTTGGCTGTCACCAAACGCATAAGCAACAAAAGAATAAATATATACATTGGATTTTATCAGAACCAAGACTTTTTCCACAAACAGTATCTCAAAGAATGTGGAAAGATCACCCACAATAACATAAAATATTTGCAAATTATATCCAAGAAGAGAATATGGAAAACATTTTTATAACTCAATGATAAAAAAGTGAAGATGAATGATATGGTTTGGTTCCATGTACCCATCCAAATCTCGAGTCCAGTTGTAATCCCCATGTGTTGGGGTAGAGGTCTGGTGGAAGGTGATTGAATCATGGATGGGGATTTCCACCTTGCTATTCTCATGATAGAGTTCTCACACAATCTGTGTGTTTGGAACTGTGTAGCAGTTCTGCCTGCTCTGTCACTCTCTCTCTTTCCTGCCACCATGTGAAGAAGATACTTGTTTCTCCTTCACCTTCCACCATAATTGTATGTTTACCAGGCCTCCCTGGAAACAGAAGCTTGTACAGCTCACAGTACCATAAGCCAATTAAACCTCTTTTCTTTAAAAATGTTTCAGTTTCGGGCAGTTCTTTACAGCAGTGTGAAAATGGACTAATACAAAAAATTGGTGCTGGGAATGTGGCACTGCTATAAAGATATCTGAAAATGTGAAAGTGACCTTAGAAATGGGTAATGGGCAGAGACTGGAACAGTTTGAAGGGCTCAGAACATGACAGAAAAATTTGGGAACATTTGGAAGTTCCTAGAGACTTGTTCAATAGTGTTGACGAAAATGCTGATAGTGATATGGACAAGGAAGTTCAGGCTGGGTGATATCAGAAGGAGATAAGGAACTTATTGAAAACTGGAGTAAAAGTCATTCATGCTATGCTTTAGCAAGGAGACTGGTGGCATATTGCCCCTCCTCTAGAGATCTGTGAAACAGATTTGCCTTGTCTAAGACAAGGGATTTGCCTTGTCTTAGATGAGACTTTGGACTTGAACTTTTGAGTTAATGCTGTAATGAGTTAACACTTTGGGGAATAATTGGGAAGTTATGATTGGTTTTGAAATGTGAAAAAGACGTGAGATTTGAGAGAGGCCAGAGCCATAATGATATGGTTTGGCTCTGTGTCTCCACCCAAATCTCATGTCCAATTGTAACCCCCACATGTTAGGGAAGGGGCCTGGTGGGAAGTAATTGAATTGTGGGGGTGGACTTCTACCTTGCTATTTTCTTGATAGAGTTCTCATGAGATCTATTTATTTGAAAGTGTGTAGCACTTCCCTCTGTGCATGTGCTTTCTCTCTCTCCTACCTCCAGGTGAAGAAGACACTTGCTTCTCCTTTGCATTCCATCATGATTGTAAGTTTCCTGAGGCCTCCCCAGGAGTGGACACCTGTGCAGCCAACAGAACTGTGAGTCAATTAAACCTCTTGTTTATAAATTTTCCAGTCTCAAGTAGTTATTTATAGTAGTGTGAGAACAGACTAATACAACAACCCAAAATATAAGAGAAAATATTTGCAAATTGTATCAGAGAAGGGAACATGTAAAACATTTTTACAACTCAATAATAAAAAAGAAGAATAATCCAATTTTAAAATGGGCAAAAAGTATGAACAGATATCTCTCTAAAGATTTACAAATGACCAATGAGCCCATAAAAATGTTCATTAATCATTAGGGAAATATAAATCAAAGTCACAATAAGATATAAATCCACAAATTCTATTATAGCTACAGTAAAAAAGACAAGACAATAACAATTGTTCATGAACATATGGAGCAATTGGAACCCACATATTTTGCTGGTGAGGAAGTAAAATGATGCAGCAACTTTGGCAGAGTTTGGCCGTTCCTCAAAATATTTTTAACTTTTTTTTAAAAATAAAGCGTTACTATATTACCCATCAATTTCACTCTTAGTTCCATGACCAAGAGAAATGAGAACATCTGTCAATGCAAAATGTGCACATGAATATTTCGAGCAGCATTATTTCTAATAGCCACAAAATGGAAACAATCAAAATGTGTATCAACTGTGAATGAATAACGAAAATGTGATATATCCATACAATGGGGTATTGTTAGATAATAAAAAGGAGTAAGTACCGATACATAATATAACATGGATGAATCTTGAATGCATTATAGCAAGTTAAAGAAAGCAAACCCAATAGACCAAATATAATATGACTTAATTTATATTTAATGTCCAGAATAGGGAAATAAATGTAGAAAACTAGATTAGTGATTCCCTAGGGTTGCAGGTGGGAGTAAAATGTGGAGTGACTGCTAATGTTTATGGGGTTTCTTTTGGGAGAGATGAAAATGTTCTTAAATAAGATTGTGGTAATTCTAACAGAATTCTGAATATACTAAAAACCACTGAATTGTACATTTTAAATAGGTGAATTTTATGATATTCAAATATTATTCAATTAAGCTATTTTTAAAAAATCAGGAGTCACTAAGTTATAGAGATATGTTCAGATATGTCTAAAATTTGAATAAAAACATGTAAGTAGTATGTAATTAACTGAATAAGATTAACCACGGATTGATAATTGTTGAAGCGAGTTAAGAGTATCTGGGAGTTAATCATACTATGTTTTTTAGTTATATCTGTACTATGAATTTTCAATGAAACTAATTTAAAAAGAATTTTTCTAGCCATGGTTTGAATATCATGCCCATGTGCTTAGAAAAATAAACTACACTAAGAAAATTATGCTTATATCCTGTGAAATACCCCATTAATTATTTCAAATTAACAATTGGCAGAGATTAATAATATTTGATATATTACATAAAAGTCTCAGAGAAGTAAAATAAGAAAACGTATTCTCTTGATAGCAGAATGATTGTTAGGTGGTCTCTTTGGTAATCAGTCGCTTCAGTATTAAAATGGAGCATTGAGATACTAAATTCTTTGTCTATATTATCTCATATATATGGAATGAATGAATCATTTTGACAAGTTGTGACATTTAAAAAACTGTATTTCCTCTAGGGAAGGAAACTTGGTCCTTAGGAACTCAAGCCCTACCTCTTTATTATAATAGAGACCAAAGCAGAGAATAATTTTCTTCTCTTGTCTTATGACTTGCCAGCAATGTTTACCTTTAGGGAGTCAAGGCCAGACCAGGGCAAGGGCTATTAATAGGAGAGGGACAGCAAATGCTTGGCATCCATGTGTTGTCCTTTACTTCTGTATCAGGAAAGACATTGTTCATTATCTTCAAAATCTTTCCCACTGAGTTTTAGGATCTTCCTCATCAAAGTGACCCTGAAAACACACGACCTGTCAAAGTTCACATATGAGTTAAAACTTACTTGTTTTTCAGGTTTTTGTGTTGATGCTGGTATTAAGGGTACAGTTAGGGGTAAGGCTAGGATTCAACTTTAGCATGAAAATAAATGTTAATCTCCTAGAGTAAGAGGCTTTAAATAGATTGAGCATTAGCATGAGTACTTTGGCTAAGATTAGTGCTAGAATTAGGGTTAGCTTTTAGATGGTATAATTACAATTTCAGGCTAGAGTTGTCTTAAAATATTTTGCTTAGTATTAGAGAGGATGAAAGTAGAATTGGTATATTTTACTGTGGTAGAGTCAGATGATATCTTGTGTATATCATACAGTAAAACCTCCCCCAATTCACATATTTCTTCTCTGATTATTCATCCTGATCAGGTATTTTGAAAAAAAAGTAATGATCTAAAGAACTCTGAGTTCATACTAATACCTAAGCTTATAAATTAGTAGAGTTTTATTTTGAAGATTATTCTATGTGAGTCACAAATTTTATGAGTTAACTTTAGTATTTGACTAATTACATTTGTTAGGCTACTTAAGAAAGATACTGCAACATATTTCAAGTATCTTTTAATCACCATTAAAAAAATCAAAGGGATCAAAAGCCACTAATAAGATTACAAACATACATAACTGATCAGTGTATACAGTGAAATAATAATCAGTCAAACTGAATACATCTGCATCTGCATTAAAATAGATAAATTATTTTCAACTACAATGCAAAATTTACATTATATAAACAGATTTGAAGACATGACAGCAAAATGTCACACATACATAGCTGTTCAATTCTATCGACCTTGTCCAATTTATCATTCTTGTTTCAAAATAGAAAGCAGGAAGTACTTTATAGGTATTAGGAACCATGCCAAACAGGATAAAATGTTTAAATCCCTTTAAGAAATTTCTCACTTTAAACTGAAAACAAACAAAACAGACTGATTGACACAACGTCGTCGAGTAAATGTAGCATTCTTGCTTGCTTACTAACTAGCTCTCTGCCTATCGTCCTTCATTTTCCAAAAGGATTTGAAAAAGTTTAAATAAATGTAATTAAGAACACAAAACTGAATGTATTTTTAAAACAGAGAATGGAAAATAATGATAACATATCAAAGTCAAAATCAGCAAGAAAATAGTAATACAGAATGCACACCATTAGATTTTCTACAGTTATTCAAGTTGTACTGCAAATTGACCCCAGACCCCCTCAATTACAAATGTAAATAGAAAAACAAGGTGATGAATATCCCAGTTATCCAGAATTGATCATTATACATTGTATGCATATATTAAAATATCACATATAATTCATAAGTTAAAAAATAAAGTCCATTTAAAAAAATAAAGAGAGAAATACGATACAGTGAGATTTGAATTGTTAATAATATATATTGGGCAAATACTAGACATAATATATTGTCAATATATTACCAGTTACTAAGTGAATCAATGAAAAAATTCATGTAAAATCTTTCTCCTCTTGAATTACTCTTTGCTGATATATGCTTGCTTATGATAAAAGATAAAAAGACAAAATGATATTCTTCCATCTGTATTTCTCTTTAAAAAACTCCATTCTCAAGACCAAAGTTATAGTGTATTCATGCAGATTTATTCAAGAAAGATAGAAGCTATGGAATAATAAATCTGCTTTCATTCTTACAAGCTTTCAAGAGAATATAAGAAAGTATCATTTCATCAAGGGCAAGATTTCATGTCAAATAATGTGTAAAATCTAATAATACTCAGCAGGTAATAAAAGCAATGCAGAGGAAAAAAACATGAAGTCTACATAAAAACATTACCAGGGACATTATAGGTGTGACTGAAAGTTCTTGAAGTTCTTTTGGTTAGATTATGTAACCCTGTATAGCAAGAAAGAAGGGGAGTCAAAATCCTGAGTGCTGTTTGTGGCAAGTGAAATTTTCTCCACCTTTTTTTCCTTCTCACTTTCCACTGATACTTTCATACTTAAATTTGTAGGCACTTAACGGCCCCAGTGAAGATAATAGGTTAGAAAGAACATTTTTTAGCAGGCATGTAATCTGAGATCCAGTTTTGGCTGTCTCTAAGCCTTTTTCCTTCATATTTCATCTCATTCTCTCCATCTTTAAATAAAAAGTCAGTGACTTCTAAGTTCACCCTGCAAATCTACCTTCCAATAATTATATGACTTAAGGTAAATTACTCAACCTTTCCTAAGCCTTAAAGGGATTCAGCCTGAAATATCTTACAGAACTTTTGGTACGATTGAATGAGCTAACATATCTAGAAAGCTTATAGGAATAGATTGTGTGCCCAGCTTATTTGTTCTCTAAGTTTTGTGTGGATGCTGGTATTAAGTTAAGGTTAAGGTTAGGATTTAGCTTAGTTATTAGTATGATCTAAGAGTTCTTTTAAACACACAGATTATGTACCCAAAACATAATATTATATGTGCCCAATACATGCTATTTCCTTTCTGTTTTCTTTTGTATTCCTTTTCTCTGTAAAGTCTCAAACTCTAAAATGCCTGTTTATATTAATAAACAATAGAGGAAACAAATACCTCACCAGCATAAATACAAAATGTGATACCACTCTTTTTAGTGTAAAGTTAAATTATACCTTGGCCTCATCAGAGACTATGAATGGCAATGTCCTTTTCTCCTCCTTTGGAAGTCCTCAGTCCCAAGAAAAGTCCATGAATCCCAAGGAGATAACTTGGTCCTAGTTTCTCAAAGAAGGAAAGAAAGATACAGAAAGAAAGGAAAAGAAAACTTTATGCTCCTAATTCACCAAATTCTGTGTTATTGTTGTATAACTGCCACATGGCAGCCCATACAGTGCTTGTTAGATGGGAATGCCCAAAGTATACACTACCTCCTCTGATCCAGTAAAAGAATCACTGATATATGCGTTAGCATGTATGTGTATGATAGTGAAGGAGGGTAGGAAGCATAAAAGGAAATCTCTGTAGTACTATGTTCAATATTAGCTACTACATACTGTGATATTCTATGCCTAGATTTGACTGTTACTATCTCATGTATATATATGTATATACACACACACACGCACATAAAATACATTTGTATGTGTGTATATATATGTATATGTGTATACACATATATATATATTTTTTAATGAGTCTACTTTTGTAGACTCTTTAGTGAGTCTACTTTTTATGTGTGCAATCATACATACTCATAGTCATTTTGCAAAGATATGGCAGAGAGTGCCAGAGTGGATGAGTTTGAGAGAATTCTAACAGTATAAGCACACCGTTCAAGGATCTTACCTTCCTTTTTAACAAAGAGTCACATGGCTGGGTTCTTTTTCTTTATTGTTTGCTTGATGAGTCTGAGTCCTATATTAATTGCCTCTGAGGTTGGAGACCTACACCCAGTACTGCTACTAGCAGCAATATAGGGTGGTCTAGGGATGAAGGATGAATTGAAAACTTTTTATTGCTCTTCTGCTGAATCTATAAACTACAAGAAGTTGTCTCAAACTCATCTGATCCTTGAAGCAGGCTCTGTTAGAACTGATCATAGTCTACCTTAGCATGGCCAGCAGTACAAAAATCCTCTTATCTTTACCCTTATAACTCCAAAAAGATAATCACAAAAGAAGTTTTGTCTGACTGGTGTCTATTCAGAGATGGCCTATTAATATTTTCATTTTGTTATATACATAGGAAGAAATCTTTATATATTCAAGTGGCTATTTCTGTTATGATGGTCATAAAAACCTGGATCAAATGGGGGCTTCTTTCATTCCCAGTGACAGAATCTAAACCAGATCCTCCCTGCCTTTGTTTTTATTCTTATCCCTCTGAATGGCTCTGGCTTTTCTGCCTCTGTCAGATTCTACTTCAGTGTTCCCATTTCAAAAATCCCTTTGGAGAAGTGGAACTCTTTTGGCTCTAATGAGTGTACTGAAATTGTTTTTCCAAGAATGATTAAGACATTCAGACTGTATGTGGTAGAGGTAACTGCTCCCCATACTGCCTTAGCAAGGAACAGAGCGGTTGGGAACAGCAAATACTGCAGTGTTATATAAGGACTCATTACTCTCCTTTGCTCCTCTGCCTGCTGGCTCCCAAAGCAATAATGGGCTACAATATGCACCTATGAGAGAACCCTGATGCCATTTAAGGGTATTCCATAAGACAAGCTGCAGAAAATAAACTAAAATTAGCCTAGAAGTGGAGAGAAGAAAATAAAGATAAAGCGAGTGATACCATAAGATACAGGTGTGGGTCTATCCACAGCAGTTGTCTCAGTGCCAAAAATTACTCCCTCAAGACTTAGTTGAATTATAAACTGATTTATATTCCTGAATCATTTAATTTTGCTACAATATGTCTTCCACTACTCCATCACCTCAAGCTCCTGTTCAGCAGTTCTTTCTCCTTTTCAAAATAGCACAGGAGTTAAGAGAGAAAGGCTTCTTTCTGAGACTGAAATGATGAAGTCCAGGCATCTACTCCAGGAACATGTACTCACATAATACAAAGTAAAAGACTGTATGGTACAGTTTTATAGACTCAATAACAATAGTGAGAAGTGGCTTTAAAATGCTAGAGTATTAGGAAGGCAAAACATAAGACATGCAAAACAAACAAAGAACATACTTTTTGAGGAAACAATGAGCTTAAATGGAGTTTCATTGAAATATCAAACTGTGTCAGGTTGCTGCTGCTGGCTGGGGTGGCCAGCTTTTATTCCCTTATTGTCCCCTCCCATGTTCCATTTCTGTCCTATCAGAGTGCCCTTTTTTCAATTCTCTCTGTGATGGGCTACTTTTAGAATCCTGATTGGTGCATTTTACAGAGCACTGATTGGTGCATTTTACAGAGTGCTGATTGGTGCATTTTACAATTTTCTTGTAAGACAGGAAAGTTCCCCAAGTCCCCATTCAACCTGGGAAGTCCAACTGGCCTCACCTCTCAACCTTCCCTCTTAACAGGACACCTCAACTGCTGTTGGGAACTGGGCGATGACCACTCTAGCTACTTCCTGCTGGATAGGCGCAAAGAAGGGGCCCTGCAGTTGTAGTGTCCTCTGGAGAGGGACTCTCTAGGCCAGTGAAAGGGCCAGTGTGTTGGTCCAGGGGTCCTCAGTAGAAGTTGTGAGTTGAGCTCATTTGGGGTTTCATTTGTAAGACCACCTATAGCTTAATGGCCTCAATCCTGGAGGAAACAAATTTGACAAGGAGGTTAAAAATACAGGGCCCAAAGGCAAGTCATAGCAAGATGGTTGTCATGGGACCTAGAAAGGGGAGAAGCCATATTGCCCAACTCCAGAGGTTGGTATAAGAGTTTGAAAGGCATTGTCTGATTTCAGAAACCTTTTCCTGTAAATGCTGGACAGCATCTCATACTATCCCTGACTGGTTAGTGTAAAAACAACACTCTTCCCCTAAGAAGGTTCAAAGTCCTCCTTTCTCAGCAGTGAGGAGGTCCAGGCCTCAGTGGTTTTAGAGAGTCACTGCTGCCAAAGAGTCCATTTGGGATTGTAGAGTAAGGATAGATTTTGTTATTTCCTGCAAACCATCTGAGAAATCCTTTGAGCGTGTATGGTAGTAGGATAATGAAGTAGATAAACTGGCTATTCCAGTTCCTGTAGCAGTGGTTATTCCTAACCCTATAAGTAGGGGTATTAGTCGTATGGCCCTGCATTGACAGACTTGAGCTTTGAGGGGCACTGATAGGGTCTGATTTCCTGGGGCAATGTCAATGTTGGGACTTAGGAAGACTAAGGTGCAGGTGCCTGTTCAGTTGGTGGGAAGGCAGATATATGTTGAAGTTCCACATAAGAAGAATATGCCTCAGCTGGGTAGACAGAACTGGTTGTGTATATTAAAAAGGTGTGTGAGTTTGTTGTTTTCATTTTACCATACTCCTAGAGTACTTGCCAAGGTAGCTCCAGTGAGCAGCTGGAAAGGAGTGTTGGCAGCAAACCGAGAGGCTCCCCGTGTTCTATTTTCTCATTGGAGAAAAAAACCGTTTTGTATCTACTAGGAACCATTCTAGAGAGTAAGTGAAATTGGGGATGAGAAGGCATTCACTAGTGGTGAGGGTGCTGCTGCAGGGGGTCCAGGGGTGAATGGTCATGCAGGGAGTATGTTTGCCATTACAAAACCCAGACTGTTTGTTTAGCAGGGAGGAGGTGATGATTTTGGGGGGCCCTGAGAATTGGACAAGCCATCTGAATGGAGCTGTTTGGATGACTCAGAGGAGGTCATTTTTGAGAAAAGGTCGTCCATACAGCATTTCGTATGGATTGAGCCCCATTTTATGAGAATTTCAGATTCTCAACAAGGCCATGGGCAAGAGAGTAGGCCATGGGAGATGAGTTTCTTGTGTTAGTTCCCTTAATTGCCTCTTGAGTGTTTCATTTGCCTTCTCGACCTTCCCTAAGGATTGTGGCCTCCAGGTGCAATGAAGGTGATATTGTATCCCTAGTGCCCTGGAAATTCCCTCAGTTACATGGCTCTAGAAACAGGACCATTGTCACTTTGTAAGCTTTGGGGAAGACCAAATCTAGGAATTATTTCATGAATTAGGACTTTAACCACTTCCTAAGCCTTCTCTGTCTTGCAGGGGAAGGCTTCTATCCAATTTGTAAAGGTATCAACACAGAGCAAAAAGTACTGAAATCCCTTGACACAGGCATATGCATGAAGTCTAACTGCCAATCCTCTCCGGGATAGTGCCCTATTCTTTGTTCCCCCAGAGGGGCCTTATGATGAACCAAGGGATTATCCCTTCAGCACACCTCACAGGCTTTGACTACTTGTCGGATGGTCTGGAGATTTGGTCCTGTAAATATGGATTTGGCCTTTTGAAGAGGGTTCTCAATACCTATATGAAAAGTTTGGTGGAGGGTCTTAAGTATTTTCCACTGGCTGGCTTTGAGTATGAATACCTTTCCCTCTTTTGTCGTTAACCACCCCAAGGGGAGAAAACTATGCCCCCGTGAAAGTCCCCATTCTGTTTTGGTCAGGGAATACTGGGGCTTAATCTTTTGGAAAGCGTTGTTCCATACCAAGAGTCCTTCCATAGGTATTTCTAATGGGAGGTTCTGCCTGGCAGCAATTTTGGAATTTTGGCCTCAGCCTCTACCCGATGGTTTCCTTCTGCCTTTTCTCCTTCAACTTTTTGATGGCTTTCGCAGTGTAAGACTGCCACCTCCTTGGGATTTTGCAGTGTGTGCAATAACTCCATGATTTCCTTGTGGTATTTAATGAGGGTTCCCCCAGAGGTTAGGAACTCCCTTTCTTTCCATATTGCAGCATGGGCATGTAGGATTAGATAAGCATACTTGCTACCTGTATACACATTTATTCTTTTTTCCTTTCCCAGTTCTAAGGCTTGGGTAAGTGCCACTAGTTCTGCTGAGTGCTGATCCCTGCGGGAAGCGGCTTACTTTCAAGTAGTTACATCACTAACTATGGCATAACCTGCCCTTCATATCCCATTCTCCGCAAATGAACTTCCAGTGGTATATAGGTTAAGGTCAGGATTAGGTAAGGGGACTTCTAAGAGATCCTCTCGGGCAGCATAAATCTGGGCTACAATTTGTTGGCAGTCATGCTCGATTGGTTCCACATCCTCTGGGAGAAAAGTAACAGGGTTGAGGGCCACACACGTGCGTATTTGAAGCACCAGTCCCTCATGGAGTAGCACCTGGTATCCAAGCAGGCGGTGGTCTGATAGCCATACATTTCCTTTGGTACTTAGTATGCCATTTACATCATGAGTAGTCCAGATGGTGAGATCGTTTGCTTGTATTATTTTGATAGCCTCTGATACTAAGATGACCACCGCCACAACTACCTGTAAACAGTGAAACCAGCCTTTTGCTATTACATCAATTTCCTTACTTGGGTATGCCACTGGTTGTGGGGTTGTCCCACGAGTCTGAATAAGGACTCCAAGAACTATTTCCACTCTCTTTGTGACATATAAAGAGAAGTTTTGTCCTACGGGAAGGCTTAAGGCTGGAGTTTGTACCAGGGCCTGCTTTAAGGTTTTGAAGGCTGTTTCTGCCTCTGGTTCCCGTTCTACTAGATGAGTATTTGCTCTCTGGGTCTCCTTGATTAGAGTATAGAGTGGCCTAGCTATCTCACTGTATCTGGGGATCCATAGTCAGCAAAAGCTGGTGATCCCAAGGAACCCCTGCAACTGTTGTAATGCCTTAGGGTGAGGACAAGCCAGTACAGGCTGTATTCATTCTTTGCTGAGGGCCCTGGTTCCTCTGGCTAAGATCAGGCCTAAATATTTGACTTGTTGTAGGCAGAGCTGGGCCTTCGATTTAGACGACTTGTACCTTTGATTAGCTGGAAAGTTCAAGAGATCTAGAGTAGCCTGCTGTTTAGCCAAAAGTAAATCATCCACATACTGAAGAACCAGTGTGCCTGGACTTGAGAAGTGGCCTAGATCTTGGGCCAGTAACTGATCAAACAGATGAGGGCTATCCCTAAACCCTTGAGGCAAGATCGTCCATGTAATTTGGGATGTGTGGTCTGTGGGATCCTCAAAGGCAAAGAGAAACTAGGAGTCAGAGTGCAGGGGAATGCAGAAGAAGGCATCCTTGAGGTCCAGAACAGTGAAGCATTCTGCTTCCTCTGGTATTTGAGAGAGGAGGGTATAGGGGTTGGGTACAGCTGGATATAGAGGAATTACTACATCATTGATGAATCTAAGATCTTGCACTTGTCTCCACTGACCATTCATTTTTTTGTACTCCTAGAATTGGGGTGTTGCGGGGACTGCTGCATTTTCTCACTAAGACTTGAACTTTTAAATGTCTAACAATATCCTGTGATCCTTTATGAGCTTCAGGCCTTAAGGGATATTGCCTTTGATAAGGAAAAGTGGTGGGGTCTTTTAGCCTGATTTGAACTGGGCAGGCATTTTTTGCCCTTCCAAATTGTCCTTCCAATGCCCAGACTTCAGGATTATTCTCTCCTCAAGTAGGGGACAAGAAATGGGTAACATGTTCCTCATATTCATGTAGATAATAGCTCCAGCTTTGGCTAATATGTCCCTCCCTAATAAGGGTGTGGGACTTTCAGGCATAACAAGAAAGGCATGTGAAAAGAGCAAAGTTTCCAATTACAACTGAGGAGGTGCTGTCCCAGGATTCTTTGAATGGTAACGGACCTTGAGGACAGCCGTCCAGGGCAGTAGATTAACACTGAGAAAGCTGCGCCATTGTCCAGGAGGAAGTCAATTTCCTGACTCTCAATGGTTAAACTTACCCAGGATTCGGTGAGAGTGATAACATGAGCTAGCACTTGCCCCGGGCACCCTCAGTGCAGTGGTTGGATCATCTGGTTGGGGGCTTCTGACCCAAAGAACCTTTGTCCTCTGAGGGAACAGCTTGTTTCTCGTTGGACAATCTTTTATAAAGTGTCCTTGCAAACCACACTGATAACAAGCCTTACTGGGTGATTGGTCTGCTCCATTTTCTGTCCTCTCTGAACCACGAAGGTTTGTTTGTCTGAGGGCCATGACTAAGACTGTGGCCTTTCTCTTATGTCACTGTTACTTTTTGGCCTGTTCCTCTTGGTCCCTGTTATAGAATACTGAGGTTGCCAAGTTTAATAATGCCTCCAAATTTTGTTCAGGGCCCAGGGCTACCTTTTGGAGCTTTCTCCTGATAAATGTGGCTGATTGGGTAATAAAGTTATCTTTTAGGATCAATTGACCCTCAAGGGAGTCAGGTGACAAGGGAGTATATTTTCTTAAGGCCTCCCGTAGCTGCTCGAGGAAGGCAGTAGGATTTTCTTCCTTTCCCTAAGTTATGGTGGACATCATTGAATAATTAATGGGCATTTTCATAATTCTCAGTCCTTCTAGAACACAGGTCAACAGATGTTTGCAACTCCAGTCCACATGATCTGAGTCGAGGTCCCAGTGGAGATCCATACTGGGGATGGCTTGCTGACTGGTATGGAATTTGTCCCTTTCTTCAGCTGTCATTCTGTCATTTACTTGACTAAGATACCAGCTATCTCCAAACTCTCAGGCTGCAGCTAAAGCCACATTCTTCTCATCAAAGGCCAGGGCTTGATCTAACAATAGCATGACATCTCTCCAAGTGAGGTTGAAGGTTTGCCCTAGACCCTGTAGGACATCTATGTACCTATCAGGAGCATCTGAAAACTTCCCCCAGTCTGCCTTGATCTGCTTTTAATCAGAGAGAGAAGGGGACATGTACTCAGGTTGGGCCAAATTCCCCTCCCCCTACAGCTTGAAGGGGACATAACTGATAGCCCGGTGGGGGGGTTGTGGTCCCTTGGAGATTTCTTTGCTTGTTTCCTTCTGGGTGGGGGAGATTAGAGGAGGCTCATCATTAATAGGAAGGGGAGCTGTAGGGAGGCTAGGATACAGGGGTAAGCTGAGAGGTCCTCCTGTGGAATGTATATTGCAAACTTTACATAGTTGTGGATTCTCCTTCAATGAAAAGAAAGCTTGGACATAAGGTATTTCACCCTATTTGCCTTCCTTCTTACAGCAAAGGTCAAGCTGCAGGATAGTATTGTAATTTATACTTCTCTGAGGTGGTCATTTTTCCCCATCAGAGAAAGAATATTGGGGCCAGGCCTTAGTGCAGAAAAAAAATAAGCTGCTTCCTTTTCAAGGTTTGCGGGTCTAATTGGCCCCAATGGCTTAGGATGCATTTTAAGGGTGAGCTTGTTGATACCTGAATGTTTCCCATCTAAAACAGAAAGAAAAAAATGCTCACAGTTTTGGTCTGTTTTTTTTCCCCCATCTAAGACCCTGCAACAGTCCCTGGACCCTGCTGTTAGGGATAGTTGCACTCACTGAAGCAAAAGCAGAAACACTTATTTTCCTCCTAGACCACAAAGAGGACTGAGGAATGTCAGATTTAGTGGCACTTACTGATGCATTCTCGAAAACTTGCACCATTGCCTTTCCTCTTAAACCACAAAGAGTACGGAGAAAGGTCAAATTTAGTGGCCCTTAACCACACATTCTCGAAAACCTGTTGGTTAGAGTCATAAGCATTTTCTCCTGTTGGTATTGGGAACTTACCCTTGTCCTGTAAAGATGGTATGCCTCAAAATGGAGTGTAGGCCCACACCCTGAGGGAGGGAAGGGATCTCCAGGGTTGGAAGAGTGATGCCTTTTGTCCTCACTTTACATATGAATAGGAAGGATATCCCCCAATTTTGGAGCTTATAATTTCCAAGGCTCCCCATATTTTAGCTTTGGGAATAGCCTTTGTTAGGCCTGCTAGTCTGAGGAGGGATCTTAAAATTCCATATAGTGACCCCCGATGGAGCTTTGGGAAAAAAATTATGTCTTTCTGATTGGTGAGCCTGTGTGCCTAAAGAAGGGAACAGAGTCCCAAAATTTATATTAGAAATCATCCTTATAGGAGAAACTAGAAGAGCACCAGGAACAGGGAGTGATTTTTAGAAGCAGGACTAGCCTCGGAGAAGAGAGGCAGGAAGAAGTTTGTCTGACAGGTGTTAGGACCCAGGAGACAAGGTCAGGATAGATAGGATAGATGGGCGAGTCTCGCTTGGGCAAGTAACTTTGAGAGCTCCACTGATGGCTGCAGGGTCAACCAACTTTTTGTGGGGACCCTGGAGCTGAATGGCTTTCCTCTCTGTTGACCCTCAGCTCAGCCCAGAAGTGCAGGAAAAGCAGAAGCTGGTCCCAGGCAAACCAGCACTCCTGACTCCAGACAGTTGGGGGTTTTTAGAGAGCCCTTTCCCAGAAAGCCTGACACCCATGTCTTTAGTCTGGCAGCCGCACTGCTCGCTTTTAACTGGCCAACAGGTGCCCGGTGTTTAGCCCCTGAATTCTAAGGAAAAATAGGACAGAATAGCAAATGAAAGGGGTCCAATGGTACTCACTGTGTGGTGATATCCCAGAAGAGCCCCCAAGATGTGTCCGGAGTTGGCTCTTGCCACTGGATCCGCAGCTCCATTCTTGAAGTCAGCGAGACCACAAACCCCCTGGCAGGAACCAACTTCAGACATAAAACCACGATGGAGGATTCAAAGTGCTTAGAAACTGGTCAAAAGGATACTTTATTCTCATTTTTATTATTTACCATACCAGTAAAATTTTGGAATCAAATTAAGTATAAGTAGAAAAAAACATATATTTGTTGAGCTCCAAGTATGTGAATGAACTATGCAATTGGTCCACCTATCATTGGAAATATTTATCACTCTCCCAATTAGAAATATGAGGAATTTGAGTCCTCAAGATTTTAGTAATTTTCTGAAGATCACTCAAGCGAGAGCAAAGGTAGAATTGAAATTCTGCTCTGACTCCATAGTTCAAGTGCCCTCTATCACACCATGCTGCTGCTACCTTATCTGGTCCAGATAGTGAGAAAAGCAGAGCTTGCTTCTACGGGTAGCATTTGATGTAAAGCACCTGTCATCTGTGTCGCTTACATGACACCTCAAAATCATAGTTCTTATCATGACTTGTTCTTGCAAAAGTCTGTCTTGTTTCTCATGCATGGCTAGCTCAAAAGTGGCTCTGTACAACAATCAGTTCTAACTTTAACCTTTATAATCCTAATCTTTTGGTTTACACTCAGTTTACTCATCTTTAAAAATGATCATAGGACTGCCTACTTCAAACTGGTTTTCATGAGTTAATATCACAAAGACTTAGTAGAGTACTTGGCACAGACTTAATTCTTAACAAATTTAGCTAACTTACAGCTACATCTTCTATCCCCAATAATAATGAGCAGCACCAAGTAATATGTAGTTGCTGAAAGCTGAATATAATAATATTAATAATTATATTTAAGGCAAGAAGATATCCTCTTGGACATTAAACCTTGGAAATTCACACAACTTTTCTGGTTTAGTTTTCAAATCTAAATGAATGGTGATAAGTATAGTTCCCATCTTATATAGTTAATTATGAAGATTGTATGTGTTAATAATGTGAAGAAACCATGCTCAGTAGTAAGCTTGTGCATGATAGCAGCTCAAAATTATCCTGTTTTTTCTCTCCTGTGACCTTTTAAGAATATTTTACACTTTATAAGGTATTCTGTTTGCTCTTCTATGCTCTCATAGCACCTTGCAATACATCTATTTTAACGTCTATAACATCTTTCATTGCAATTGTTTGATTTTTGTCTTTCTGCCTCATGAAACTCTTACTTTATAAGGATAGGTGCTATGGCTTATTTATCTTTGACTTACTGGCATTTAGAACAGTAATGGAATGTAGTGGATATGAGAAATAAATATGTAAAAAGTGTTTGAGTGTTTTCAAATTTAGAGGGAGAATGAATAAGAGAAAGTGAGACAGAGACATTGAAAAAGAAGAGATGGAGGAAAATAAGTGAAAAAGGAACAAAAGAAGGATGGAAGTAAGGAAAGAAAAATGCAGAGTGGAAAAGATAGAAAAATAAGATGAACAATATCAATAAGAAAACCTATAGTTCTAGCAGTTCCTTGAGTTGAAAAACTGTATGTCATGTCATAAAATAGTTACATGCAGAATAATTAATGCTAATTGAAATTTCAAAAACGTTTTGAGAATATAGTGGCAAAACCTGACATTTTTGTGTAACTATCAGTAATCCCTATTCAGAATTTCTCCGATTTATTATTTAAAAACATTTCCACTACATTTACAGAAATTGCATCCTCCAATCTTCATTTACTTTCTTCTTATAAATGAGGAGTCTTGTTAAGAGCAAGAGCTCATGGTTGTCTTTGTCTTTCCTGTATCTCAACACAATTTTTATGTCAAGCTACTTACCTTTGAAGTGAATGAAGACTGTATCAATAGACTAAAAGGAAAAGAAAGACTTTGGATTTTTTTCACTGAGCTCAAATTGTGGCACACAGAGAGTAAGGAATTTAAGTAGCAGGAGACATCAATCTGTTGAATGATGTTTGTTTGGTTTTGTTTTTTTGAGACAGAATCTCACTGTGTCACCCAGGCTGTAGTGCAGTGGCACGATCTTGGCTCACTGCAACCTCTGCCTCTCAGGTTAAAGTGATTCTCCTGCCTCAGCCTCCTGAGTAGCTGGGACTACAGGTGCACTCCACCACACCTAGCTGATTTTTGTAATTTTAGTAGAGACGGGTTTCACGATGTTGGCCAGGATGGTCTCAAACTCCTGACCTCAAGTGATCCACTCACCTCAGCCTCCCAAAGTGCTGGGATTACCGACGTGAGCCACCAAGCCCAGCCCTGAATATTGTTTTTAAGTTATTTTTCCTTACAAGAAAAGTTATGAAGGAGGAAATATAGCTAATTTCCTAAATATTTATTGAGTATCTACTATGTACATCCATATCCACACATGGATACAGACAAAAGGCTTTTTCTCTCCTTACACTCAAGGGATCCACAACCTAAGGTAGTTGTAAAATAAATAAATTACAACATGAAGGGACATTTATTTATAACTCTATAACTGCATGAGGTTTAAAGTTATTAAAGGAGGGTGTGCTACATGAAGCACCATGGGAATTTTTCCAGAATGGAAGTTTCTGAAATGTGATTGGACAGTATCAGCATCAGCAATAAGAAGGTAGAAAGACAAAGGGCATTTTAGATGGACAAGGGTACAGAAATACAACTAACATGAGTATGGCTGGGAATCTACCATCACTTTGATATTACTGGAATGTATATCAAAAGGAGGAACCTACCATGCAGTGAGGCTGGGGAGGAACAAGAACTTGAGCTTGAACTTCATCTTCTAAGGATTAGATAAGCCAGGGCTGTGAAGATACATAAGTAAATGTATGATTTTGTTTTAGAAAAACACTCTTCTAACTACCATATAAGTTATTTTCAAATTTGTCTAATAATTTACCTTACACCAATATTTCTCAAACAGAATCACATATTAAAATCACCTGGATAGCTTATTAATAATACCAGTGTGAAATATAATACCAAATCAGAATCCCTGGGCATGGAGCCCAGCCATGAATATTTTGTATTTCTCATATGTAGCCAGGTTTGAGCATCACTATCCTAACCCAATAACAGCAGAACACCATTTCAGGGAAGAAATGCAATGCACTGAGGTCCAGGTGATAGTTTGTTAGTATCAGAACTGGTCCAGTGAGGTCTTAACAAGAAATAAAAACAACCGGCGAAATAGAAACTGTCCTGGCAATGCTTTCTTGTACAGGTAAACCCAGCCAGCTGCAACTGTATTTTAAAACTTCAAAAGAACTCAATTTAACATGTGAATAATGGTTACATTAGAAAAAAATGATGAAACTAGGAATCGAATCCCCAAAAGAAGGATGCTTCAGGAAAGATAGAAAGTTTGGTGAAAATACAGATAATTTGAATATAATAGACAATGAGTTGCCTGACCTGGCAATGAAGATGTAACATCTGTGTTGAGCTTGATACTTTCTCTCTCTCTCTTCCTTTTTCTCTCACCTACGTGTGACCTTTCTTCATACAGCTTTGTAACCTGCTGTCCTACAGCTGCTGCTGAAACATTGCTGCTAATAGGACTATTTTCCCACAAATGCAATGTACTCCACAAATCCTATCTGTCTTCTTCCACAAAACTATTAACCCCAAACTTAATTCAATAAATGTCTACACAAACTTTCCCACCATGGAATGCACAATCCAAAAAAAGTAAAATTCATAATAAAAAACTTCATTTAAGCTATTCCAGACTTATTGTTTTCTGAAATCATCTGGATGACTACAACAAGAACATTACTTTTAAAAAGTAGATGTTATATTCTTTTTTATTTTCTTCTGTTGAAATGGAGTCTCGCTCTGTCGCCTAGCCTGGAGTGCATTGGCACAATCTCGGCTCACTGCAACCTCCGCCTCCCAGGTTCAAGAGATTCTCCTGCCTCAGCCTCCCGAGTAGCTGGGACTACAGGCACCTGCCACCATGCCTGGCTAATTTTTGTATTTTGAGTACAGATGGGCTTTCACTATGTTTGCCAAGCTGGTCTCGAACTCCTGACCTTGTAATTTGTCCACCTTGGCCTCCCAAAGTGCTAGGATTACAGGTGTGATCCACCATACCCAGCCAATGTTATATTCTAAAAACACAGTAAAACATGCAAAATTATTAGAATTTGCAGAAATTTGAACATATCTATTCCACTGATTTATTCAACATTGTGAGATGCAGAAATATTTTGCTTGCCTAACAGTGCTTAAAAGAATGTTAATTGTTAAAACAATGGTCTACAATGATAGCAACATAAAAGAAATTAAAAGAAGCGTCAGTATAATGAAACACTAGCTAAGTGAGAAGTCAAGGAAAGGACAAGGACCTACGAGTATAAATATACTGCATCAGAAGTCCTAAGATGGGAACCTAAAATATTGTCTGAAGAAGTTAAAAACAGCTTAAAGGGAAAGATTATGTTTGTGCAATGTGTTACTTTCACTGTAATGTTCAATAGAAACAAGGGTTAATAATATTGATTTTAAAATATTTTGTAGATTAAAGAATGCAAAAATGTCTAACACAACACCCAACACATTGTAGAGCTTAATATATTTCTGTCTCTTCTCTATTCAAAAACATATGAAACAAAACTTTTTCCAAGTAATGTGTCCTCTTATCTGTGCAACACATTTTGATATTCTTCACTAGATTTCTATTTTGCTTTTAAATGATTCTTTGGAAACATTAAATAGATTTTACAACCCACTAATTACTTGCCACCCCTGTCTGAAACATGATTATATACATGCTATTAAACACAAAGTTATTAAGGATCAATATTCTTGATACCATACATGGGAGATATTTATTGGTTTTACACAGGTGACATTATGAAGTCATAGAAAAAGGGAATGTTCCCATAACACAAATGGTTGGGAAAAAATCCTTTGACTATCTTATTGCTCCTTTTTATTCTTGAAACTATTCTCCAAAGCAGAGAAACTGTTGGCAGGACAGATTATGCAGAAAGAATGGGTCAAGGACATGGCTAGCCTGAGGTTCTCAGGAAAGCAGGACCCAGCATTGTCCACGGCATACTGGAAAATGAATACAGGTCCCCTAATCAGGGGACTATATAATTTATTCTCCAAACTGGAGCAATACTAAAATGGAAAACCATAATTAATTACACCAGGGCAACATTCATTAACGTAGAACCACACCAGGCAAAGCTGGAAGTATAGTTACCCTTCCCAAAACTATTATAGTTGAGGAGAAGTTATGAGAAACAGAAGATGAAGACATGACGTATTATCTGCAAATAGTAATCAGTTCCTTTTTCAAATAAGAAAATATCTCACAATGTTCATGTGTGACAATTAAATGAAGTAATGAATATAAAACACATGGAAACTGTCCTTTATGTAGGGAGTGCTATGTAAGTTTATGTAAACTGTACTCAGATATTTCCTTCTTAGAAAAAAAGACCCACTTACTATTTGCAGATAACAGTGCCTAGAACAAAACATAATATACTCTTGTTTAAGTCCTAGTGGAGAACAATTATTGTCAATTTCTCATAAAGATTATTTAAAAATCACCATCAGATCCCACTGTCTATATTATAGGGTCAACAGTTTTGAGTTCTCATTATAAACTAAATTACTAATTCCCAGCAAATTATTTGTTTGCCTCCTTAGAAAAATGTGCATACATACATACATACATTCCTTTGGCCAAGTGGAACTCAGTGGACAGTTACACTGTAAGACTGAGGGTTTCTAGGTTGAGTCAATTCTATTAAATAATATGCCACACTAGCTTGCTTTAACATGACTGACTTATGTGTTTTCTACATGGTGAACATTCTCAGCTTTTGCTGATCCTTAATATTTCAAGAAGTCCAAATGAAAAGTGGGGCTGTTTTGACAAATCTTCATAATTACAGAAATAAAGTTAATGTGTGCTCAGCTATATGGAAAAAGAGAACAACTCCCTAGAGGTAGATAAATTCAGAAGTGAATATAACATTATTTATTGAGAATCATCTTTGTGACAGGTACTACATTAGGATATTCACTTATTTTAAGTCACTTACTTTTAGATCTAATCATTGCAAATACAGTCCAAGTCAGTGGGGTTTTAAAGAGGTGAAACAATTTACCTTCGGTAATATTACTTTTGAAACTACCTATAAATGATAATAGTGTGATTGAAACTCTGGTCTCCTGGCTGTGACACCTGGGTTCTATTCACTACTCTAGAGCCTCAATCAAATACTTCCAACTTTGTGTATCTCCATAAAACACAGTCCCTAGGCTATTGGACAGTTCGATAAAATTTGAGTCTAACATCTTAATCCACCTGTCATGCTGGAGCAGTTGTAGAATGATGGCAAATGGTACTTGGTAGCAAGGTAGAGGGTTGAGGGCTTTCTCCTCCCTGTGATGTCAGGCTGCAAGTACTCTGTAATAAAAAAAAAAAAAAAAATCTGTGGAAGAAATTATTTCAGTCAACAGTCACCAAACCTAAAGACAGCAATACAATGAAATAAAAACTGTTGTTTTGTGGTATTTCTACATATAAGAGTGCCCGAAAGGCACATGCTTCTCTCTTTACCCTCTTTCTGTATGCATCTGTGATAGAAAGGAAGAGAGCAAATACAATATCTGAAGACAGAAAAGACTGGAGTTAGTACTCTTTGCTTTCACCAGTCACCTCTGTTAGTTTTATAATGGATGCAAGTGCCAACTGGAAATGTTTCCCTTTGTTTTCTCCCCCACCCTCACATGGTACTTTCTAAATACTATACTTGTAGATGTTTTTTGGTTAAGATTTTGCTCAGTTCTCTGACTCTCTTTCTCTCCACTAATATTTATCATCTGCTGCGTTATTGCTTCGAGTAAACATAATAACCTCTGTAAATGCAAGTTGCTTTACTACAAAGTGAAAGGTGTTAATATCATGGGTACAACAATTCTGCAGTAGAAAAAAAACATGTAGCTTATAATTTGAAGTCATTTGGCACCTCTGGGTCTATTCAGGAAAAGATTGTTTAAATGAGACAATAAGAGGAAACCAATTTACAACTTGAAATAAGCAGAGCTCATGTTTCCATATTGCTAAAAGGCAAGGTTAGATGAACACTTGTACAGTTATCATAAAATTTTTATCAAGAAGTTGCAGTACCTTTAATAATTTATTATTTTACCTTCTTGCAAGAACTCCTCTATATGCTTTTAAAATGTTGTTTTCATTATCCTGGAAGAATTGGTTTTAGAAAGAAATCCTTCTCTAACTACATGGTGTCAAATGTATTACCAAGGAGTCATGATAAGTATAAACTAATTTTACCCCTACTCTTTATACATCATCCAATTGATTGTATTAACAAAAGCATCCACTTTTCTGCCTACATCAACTTAATAGCATATTGAGGGAAACACAAAATTGCATATTAAAATCACCCTGAGAGGCTTAAAGAAATTATAATGCATGAGCTGAGGTTCCTTATGAAGATCTAGCATTAACAGACATGTATCTTGTTTCACTAAAAAGAGAATTCCTTCCAACACCTTAATAAATGAAATTTTGTAGATTGCTAAATATATAATCTGCCAAGAACCTAATAATCTACTTTTGATAGCATTTAGTATAAAGGATGGTAAAAGTCACATGACATTACATGATCAAGTTGAGTTAGTAGCTTAAACTTCAGCCCACAGATGAACAATCAAATGTGGACATGGTTGTCCAATCATTCTTAGATGTTGAGAAGCTACTGGTCTTTTGTTAGATATAATTTAATGGCACAACACATTCACCTGGCTGTTTTCCTAACTCTAGTTATCTTTTCAGATGATTTTTTAAGGCCTCATCTAGTGGCTGAGTTAGATGGTGTCATAAAATGAAAATATGGCTCACAGTGTGGAGGAATAAAATCCCCCAAATTTATTAAATTTTTAAAAAACAAAGTCAGAAGCTTAAATCTATAATAAAATCTCCTGACCTGAGCCTTACATTCTTGAATTAAACAAATTTGCGATCTTAAAATGTGTTAAAGAATTTCAGCATGTTTGCCATGGTTTGATCATTTCCAAATTATGAATTTTAAAACTTAACCTGGGGAATAACAACAACAGCAAAAAAGCAAGACAAGACAAACAGGTTCTGCAGCATCCTAGTTTGGTGATTTCTTAATTAACAAATACATGTTTGTAACAAATAAATACTTTTCATTCAAACACCATATTTATCATATAAAATCTGAGTATCACATTTATAATAGAAATTTTTTTTACAATTTTATTGAAAAACCATGGGCACTGAGTGTTTTCAACTTTCATATAAAATTTGAATCAATCTGTAGAGAGACGGTTGGCAAAATACAGGCCCAATTCTTGGTATCTCAACCTTACCTGCACAGCATGCTGCACATAATTTGATCCTTTAATGAGCTAAGTCCACACAAAATGTCTGACACATCAAAGAATATTTACTCCAAAGGCCTAAAGGAGAGGTGAGAAGTCACTTGACAAATGTCCAAAGAGAGCTTGTATGTTTATTTTAATAAATAGAACTTTGGCCTCAAGAGAAAAGCAAAAGCCCAGTTTTGTTCTCTCTCTTCACGTCCTCCTGTCAGCCACCCCATTCCCACTGCTGATCTTGGAGGGGACTAAGAAGAATATGAGTAGTACATGAAGTTCCCTTCAAACAAACTTCTTTTGGACCCTTGTTTTTACCCTAAGCCCACCGCCATAGAATCAAGAGTATCATGAATAAACCATTACACTGGAAAAACTGTGTGTGTGTGTGTGTGTGTGTGTGTGTGTGTGTGTGTAAAGAGGGGGAGAAGAACATTTGGTTTATCAGTCAAAAGTTGGCCATCTATACATCACCTAGATTCAGATCTAGCTTTGTCACTGGGCCTCAATTTACCCATCTGTAATTATGAGGTTAATATTAGAACCTAACTTATTAGGTTGTTGTGAATATAAAATGAGATTAAAATGTTTAATCTCATAATAATATTTATAGTGTGTACTAAGTACCCAATAAATGCTATATTTTATGGAGCTTTCTGATCTGCTAACAGCAGCAGGTTTTATGTAGCAGTCCATGCCTTCATTCATTATCTGGCATCTGCTATAGGCCAGGCAGTGCACTTTACATACACTGAAGACAGCTGTGGAAAAGGCAAATAAGGAGTGTGTGTGTGTGTGTGTGTGTGTGTGTGTGTGTTTTCAAGACAGATCTTACTCTGTCACCTGGGCTGGATTACAATGGCACAATCATGGCTCACTTCAGCCTTGACCTTCCAGACTCAAATGATCTTCCCACCTCAGCCTCCCCAGTAGCTGAGACTACAGGAGTGTACTACCATGCCAGGCTAAATTGTTGTTTTTATTTTTATAGAGACCGGGTCTCACTATGTTGCCTAGGCTAACAAATAAGGTCTTAATGTTCTTGCGTCTTATAGTGTATTAACAATTTTCAGCTATAGACACAGAGTACTCAATACGTAATTAAGCACCCAAAAGAAAGGGGCTGCCAGAGCTTATGCAAGAAGGGTTTGATCTGATCTGTGAGCATAGGGGAGAATTCTCTTGAGAAGTAAATGTTAAGCAAAGACCTGAAGGATAAGTTAGCCATTTACATCATCAGAAGATGGTTCAAGGCAGAAGGAATTTGTGTGAAATTTCTGTAATGGGAAGATGCATGGCATAGTGACGGAGTGTATTGAAGTAAGCTCGATTCCTGTCAGGAAAGGCCTCACCACCCATGTCAGAGATTTAGGGTTTGATCCTAAGGGTCACGGGAAGCTATGAAAGTTTTAATCATGAAAATGACCAGTTTTTCTTATTCAATAGACTTCACTGGCTGCAGCGTGGAGAATGGATTGGAGAGGTGAGAGGTGAGAGGTTAATCCCAGAGACCCATTGGGAATCTAATGCAGTCATTCCAGTGAGAAAAGACGGTGGCTTACACAATATGCAAAGGTAGAAATGGAGCACAGTAGATTGACTCAAGAGAGATGGTTGGAAACCATTCAACTAATAATGTCATATTAAATACAGATAGGCAAAGTGCTAGGTGATCAATCTATTTAAAACAAGGTCCAAGTCAGCTACTGAGGGACAGTTGGAATTTTGCAAAATCCTCTTGCCTTAGAGAATAGTGAGAAACAAGTAGAGCTTTTAAAAAAATTGTCAAGTGGCTGAGATTCAGGACACAGGACAAGACTCCAAGTACCTGTGAAGGTCTAAAAATCACAGTAAAACACAGATGCAAAACTTAGCTCCACCTAGAGGTTTTCAAAGAAAATCTGAGCTCTCCTGGGTAGCAAGGTGATCAAAGTCAGTCCTAGGAATGACCAGATGCACATACCTATGACTAACTGGAAGGGAAGTGCAAAGTAGTGGTTGAGAGACTTGGATGCATGGCCAGACTACCTGGGTTTAGATCCTGACTCTGGGTCAGTTACTTAACCTCTCTGTGCCTCAGTCGCCTTCTCTGTAAAATCAGGATGATGATGATAATAATATGTGCTCACAGGGTTGCTGGAAGGATCAAATGAATGAAAGATTTAGAGAATTGCCCCACACATGCAAAGAGATAAGTAAATACAAGCTCTTTTTAAGATTTTGACCCCATTGGCTGATGGGTCTGAAATTGCACTGCCTGAATCAGAACAAGCTCATGAGAGCTCAGTGAGGCTGAGACTTGATTGGATGGCATCAAGACCCATGGCTGATTAGTGAGGATTAAGCAAGACAGATGGGAGAGAGAACTAGGAACAAATAACCCAGATTTAAAACAAAGACCAACTGTGAGGTCAGAGCATTTTGCTTTCTGTGCCCAAGCACTGTCTTTTTTGCTGGGATGAACAGCAAGAGACAAGGTTATCAATCTGTGAGATAATTCAGTGGTATGGAAACTCTAGGAATGGGAAGATAGACTGATGAATGGAAGTGGTGAAGTTGTTACCTACATTCTTTGGCATGAAAAAAACTTAATCTCTTATACAAATTGATTGTATTTCTTTGTGTTCCAAGTTCCAAAGCACTTCTACTTACCTTTAATTTTTGTAGACCATAAAGCCCAAGATCTTAACATCCATTTTAAAAATACAATTTTTAGCCACTTTAAGAATTATTGCAAAAGTATTGCATGTCAGAGAGTAAATTAGCAAAGGAAGAATGACGTCAGAATAAGTTACAAAGTTTTTATTTTTAAAAATGAAGAAAAAACCCCACTTTGATTTGATATTCCCAGTCTAGAAACTACAAACCAAATTTCCTTTCCATTTACTGGAAGAGTGTTTTCTTGTTTTATTTTTTTTTTTATTTTTTATTTTTTAATTTATTTATTATTATTATACTTTAAGTTGTAGGGTACATGTGCATAACATGCAGGTTTGTTACATATGTATACTTGTGCCATGTTAGTCTGCTGCACCCATCAACTCGTCATTTACATCAGGTATAACTCCAAGAAATTTAGCATTTGGTGTGTGGCTGGCTTTGCAGCACTGAATAATGATTATTATTGTTTGGAAATGTTAATTAAAATGACAGCATTTTCGACAAATCTCAGCAAGAGACTTTTATGTCTGCCTTGTAGCGGCAGTTTGTCTTTTGCTTAGGATTCAGAGATAATATCTGGGCAGCATTAAGCTGGATCCGTCAAAACTCTTGTCACAATAGATGGCTGTGGGTGCTGGTAATGGGCCTCTGAGCCATCCACCTCTGGGTCACTAGTTCACATGTGGCCCAAGCTAAGTGTGAATGAGACTCATTAGTCTCCTAACGCTGTGAAGAACATTCTCTAGAATAAGCTTGCAATGCCTGGCCAATATCTAGGGCAAAGGAGATCTAATTACAGAGTCGTATTGTATTAATTAGCTCAATTTTAAAACAGTAATAACAGCTCTTTGGAATTCAGGCAAAGGAAATGCTATATATCTATTTTTAAGTAATGAAGCCAAATCTGTTGATGTTTACTTTCCAAGTTAGCATAAGGCAAGCAATTTGAGAAAAAAGAGATATTGGCCTTATTCTCACTAAAGTGCTTGACCTCCTCCACTACTATTGGCTATGCACTAGTAGGCCAAAAAGGACACAAACTGAAATATGAGCAAGTAGTATTGGTTGAAAATCACGATTCTCCCCCACTCCCACTGACCTGGCAAACTGATGGATTGGGATCATAGTGGGAAGGAATTAAGTTGTGTCCTATCTGATTACTGCAGGTCTTCAATATATGCCTTACTCTGTTTATCTATAGAATGAGAGTAATAACAATGGCACCAGCTTCTAGGCTTGTTATGAGTGTTGAATAAAATAATGCCTGTAAAAACCTTAGCATATTGCCCTGATTCAATAAATGGTTGATGATGATTATGATGACAATGATGTCAACAACTGAGTGTATTTGGCCTATTAGTTCAGTTTGTGCATGTGTAATAGAAAAAGAGGTTAGAGTAGCTACATGGTTAAAAGAGACATAGAACATTAAGGAACTAAACAATTAATTACAGGTAATTTAAAGGAAATCGTGTGAAAGCCTAACTCACAGCTAGACCTGTATAGTTATCCTGCAACTAGTCAACAATCTCTCTTCTCAGAAAACAAAGAAAACACATTTGATGTCTATTATATATGCACACACAAGGTTCTAGGTATAGCAAATCTCTTGGAGTCCTGAAGTCAGTGCATTATAATTCACAGAGCACTATGTTCTCACCTAAGAGCCAGCCATGAATTGCAACTCTGCTTCTTGTTTTAAATACAGTTTTGTTGGAAATACAATTAAGTGAGTTATCTTGAAGGAAGTAAGATAAGAAAATCAGGAATAATGAAAGCATATTTTGGCATTTAACACTCAGGAATAGAAATACAAAAACTGAAATTTCTTTCAGGTGACTTCTCTTGAGTCAGGCAGCACTTTCCCAAAAACTGATCTTGAATCAAGGATTTTGGGGCAAAAGATCTGTAAAGAAAACATACCTACCAGAAAACAATATGGGGGTAAAGGAGGCAGGCCACATAAAGGGAAAGTTGCTAAACAAGGTTTCAATTACGGAGGAAGTCTCAAACCTTAGTCTGTTCCTTCAGGGAGCTCCAGGGAAGCTTTGTCCAATATAACTTTCAGTGATGATGACAATGTTCTACATCTGTACTGTTCAATATGTAACCACAAGCCATATGTGGCTAATGAGCACTTGAAATGTGGCTAATACAATTGACTATTGCAACATTTAATGTTATTTAATTTTAAATGATTTAAATTTTAGTAGCCGCAAGTACTGGACTGGTCAGCTCTAGAGCATATATTCCACCTTACAGTTTATTATCTTACCTCAAGCAAAGAAACTGGACTTTTGTGTTCCCATACTAGCCAGTCATTGGCTACTGCCCCACCCAGCATAAAGCACCATGTCACTTCCAGCTGTATCATTGGCAAGTGGTTTAAGTGTCGAAAGGAAGTCTTCAGATTCAAGCAATTAGCCACAAAAAAATGCAGAAACTGGAGGGTGGGCACACCAGATTGGGAAATTGGATGCAATGTGGTCTGAAGGAGGAACCAGCAGAGTCTGCTATACCTCATAATCACTAAAATTCTTCCTCTCAGCCAATCTTTGACCACAGGTTGTTGATTGCTGAAGCCAAATAAGGCTCCCCCGGTATAGACCTGGTTCTTCTCATACCACCTGAAGCTCTCACTAAGGCAGAGAAGAGTGGTTATTCATCCCCACCATGATAGCAAATTATAAGGCATCTTAGATTTCATGCTGTTTCATTTTTGTAATACACCCTGCTGCTCAATTACTTGCATTTGATTTTCTTTTTTTTTTTAAATTTATTTATTATTATTATACTTTAAGTTCTAGGGTACATGTGCATAACGTGCAGGTTTGTTACATATGTATACTTGTGCCATGTTGGTGTGCTGCACCCATCAACTCGTCAGCACCCATCAACTCGTCATTTACATCAGGTATAACTCCCAATGCATTCCCTCACCTCTCCCCGCTCCCCATGATAGGCCCCAGTGTGTGATGTTTCCCCTTCCTGGGTCCAGTGATCTCATTGTTCAGTTCCCACCTATGAGTGAGAACTTGTCACGATTGTTTGGTTTTCTGTTATTGTGATAGTTTGCTTTAAGAATGATGGTTTCCAGCTGCATCCATGTCCCTACAAAGGACACAAAATATCCCTTTTTATGAAAGCTGCATAGTATTCCATGCTGCATATTGCCACATTTTCTTAATCCAGTCTGTCACTGATATGGACATTTGGGTTGATTTCAAGTCTTTGCTATTGTGAATAGTGCACTTAATAAACATATGTGTGCATGTGTCTTTATAGCAGCATAATTTATAATCCTTTGGGTATATACCCAGTAATGGATGCGGCTGGATTATATGAATGCATCTGGTTCCGTCCTTGAGGAATCGCCATACTTCGAACTTAAGTAATGGTTGAACTAGTTTACAATCCCTCCAGCTTGGTGTAAAGTGTTCCTATTTCTCCACATACTCTCCAGCACCTGTTGTTTCCCTGACTTTGAATGATGCATTATTCTAACTGGGTGTGAGATGGTATCTCATTGTGGTTTTGATTTGCATTTCTCTGATGGTCAGTGATGATGAGCATTTTTTCATGTGTCTGTTGGCTGTATGAATGTCTTCTTTTTAGAGAAATGTCTGTTCATATCCTTGCCACTTTTTTATTAGGGTTGTTTGTTTTTTCTTGTAAATTTGTTTGAGTTCTTTGTAGGTTCTGGATATTAGCCCTTTGTCAGATGGTAGATTGCAAAATGTTTCTCCCATTCTGTGGGTTGCCTGTTCACTCTGATGGTAGTTTCTTTTGCTTTTGTGCAGAAGCTCTTTGGTTAATTAGATCCCATTTGTCAATTTTGGCTTTTGTTGCCGTTGCTTTTGGTGTTTAGACATGAAGTCTTTGCCCATGCCTATGTCCTGAATGGTACTACCTAGGTTTACCTCTAAGTTTTTATGATATTGGAGTCTAACATTTAAGTCTAATCCATCTTAGAATTGGTACCATTATAAGGGTAAGGGAAAGGATCCAGTTTCAGCTTTTCTGCTTATGAAACAGCCAATTTTCCCAGCACCATTTATTAAATGGGAATCCTTTCCCCATTTCTTGTTCTCTCAGGTTTGTCAAAGATCAGTGTAGATGTGTGGTATTATTTCTAGGGACTGTTCTGTTCCATTGTCTATATCTCTTCATTTTGGTACCAGTACCATGCTGTTTTGGTTACTGGCCTTGTAGTATAGTTTGAAGTCAGGTAGCGTGATGCCTCAGCTTTGTTCTTTGACTTAGGATTGTCTTGGAGATGCAGGGCTCTTTTTGGTTCCATATAGACTTCAAAGCAGTTTTCAATTCTGTGAAGAAGCTTCATTGGTAGCTTGATGGGATGGCATTGGTCTATAAATAACCTTGGGCAGTATGGCCATTTTCACGATGGCTGATTCTTCCTATCCATGAGCATGGTATGTTTGTACCCCATTTGTTTGTGTCCTCTTTTATTTCACTTTGAGCAGTGATTTGTAGTTTTCCTTCGAGTTACTTTACATCCCTTGTAAGTTGGATTCGAGGGTATTTTGTTCTCTTTGAAGCAATTTATTGAATGATTCATTCTAGTTGTCTCTCTCTGTTTGTCTGTTTTGGTGTATAAGAATGCTTGTGATTTTTGCACATTAATTTTGTATCCTGAGACTTTTGCTGTGAAGTTGCTTATCCCAGCTTAAGGAGATTTGGAGGCTGAGACAGTAGGGTTTTCTAAATACAATCATGTCATCTGCAAACAGGGACAATTTGACTTTCTTCTTTTCTAACTGAATACCCTTGATTTCTTTCTCTTGCCTGGTGCCTAGCCAGAACCAACACTATGTTGAATAGGATTGGTGAGGGCATACTGTCTTATTACCAGTTTTCAAAGGGAATGTTTCCAGTTTTTCGATTCAGTATGATATTGGCTGTGGACTGTCATAAATAGCTCTTATTATTTTGAGATGCGTTCCATCAGTACGAATTTATTGTTTATTTTAGCATGAAGGGCTGTTGAATTTGTCAAAAAGCCTTTCTGCATCTATTAGAGATATCATGTGGTTCTTGTCTTTGGTTCTGTTTATATGCTGGATTATATTTGATTTCGCGAATGTTGAACCGGCCTTGCATCCCAGAGAGTTGAAGCCCACTTGATCATGGTGGTCGCTTTTGTGTGTTGCTGAATCCGGTTTGCCAGTATTTTATTGAGGATTTTTGCAGCCAGTGTTCATGCAGGGATATTGATGCAAATTCTTTTTGTTAATGTCTCTGTCAGGCTTTGGTATCAGGATGATGTTGGCTCATAAAATGAGTTAAGGGAGTTCACCTTTTCTATTGATTGGAATAGTTTCAGGAAAGGAATGGGCTGCCAGCTCCTCCGTGTACCTCTGGTAGAATTCGGCTGTGAATCCATGGTCCTGGACTGTTTTGGTTGGTAGGCTATTAATTATTGCCTCAATTTCAGAGCCTACTATTGGTCTATTCAGGGATTCAACTTCTTCCTGGGTTTAGTCTTGGAAGGTGTAAGTGTCAGAAATTATCCATTTCTTCTAGATTTTTCCAGATTATTTGCAGGGTGTTTATAGTATTCTCTGATGGTAGTTTATATTTCTGTGGGGTCGGTGGTGATATCCCCTTTATCATTTTTATTGCATCTGTTTCATTCTTCTCTCTTTTCTTCTTTATTAGTCTTTGCTAGCAGTCTGTCAATTTTGTTGATCTTTTCAAAAACCAACTCTGGATCACTGATTTTTTGGAGGCTTTTTGTGTCTCTACCTTCAGTTTCTGCTCTTAATTTATTTCTTGCCTTCTGCTAGCTTTGAATGTGTTTGCTCTTGCTTCTGGTTTATGCTTTTTAATTGCGATGTTAGAGTGTCCATTTTTAGATCTTTCCTGCTTTCTCTTGTGGGCATTTGGTGCTATAAATTTCCCTCTACACACTGCTTTAAATGTGTCCCAAGAGATTCTGGTATGTTGTTGCCATCTTTGTTCTCATTGGTTTCAAAGAACATCTTTATTTCTGCCTTCATTTAGATTATGTACCCAATGTCATTCAGGAGCAGGTTGTTCAGTTTCATTATAGTTAGTGGTTTTGATTGATTTTCTTAGTCCTGAGTTCTAGTTTGATTGCACTGGTCTAGAGACAGTTTTGTTTATATTTCTGTTCTTGTACATTTGCTGAGGAGTGCTTTACTTCCAATTATGTGGTCAATTTTGGAGTAAGTACGATGTGGTGCTGAAGATGTATATTCTGTTGATTTGATTGGAAGTTCTATAGATGTCTATTAGGTCTGCTTGCTGCAGAGATGAGTTCAATTCCTGGATATCCTTGTTCACTTTTTCTGTCTTGTTGATCTGTCTAATGTTGACAGTGGAGTGTTGAAGTCTCCCATTATTATTGTATGGGAGTCCTAGACCTACTTTGTAAGTCTCCTAAGGACTTGCTTTATGAATCTGGATTGCTCCTGTATTGGGTGCATATATATTTAGGATAGTTGAAAGCTCTTCCTGTTGAATTGATCCCTTTACCATTATGTAATGGCCTTCTTTGTCTCTTTGATCTTTGATGGTTTAAAAGTCTGTTTTATCAGAGACTAGTATTGCAACCCTGCTTTTTTGTTCTCCCATTTGCTTGGTAAATCTTCCTCCATCCCTTTATTTTTGAGCTATGTATGTCTCTGCATGTGAGATGGGTCTCCCTAGATACAACGAATGATGGGTCTTGACTCTTTATCAGTTTGCCAGTCCTAATATTACTTGAGTTAGACATTTAGTCCATTTTACATTTAAGGTTAAGATTGTTATGTGAAGACAGTCCTGCCATTATGAAGTATTAACTGGATTTATTTTGCTCGTTAGTTGATTACTGCAGTTTCTTCCTAGCCTCGATGGTCTTTTACATTTTGGCATGTTTTGCAATGAAAGCCCAGGTACGGTTGTTCCTTTTCCATGTTGATTGCTTCCTTCAGGGTCTCTTGTAAGGGGCAGGCCTGAAAGTGGTGACAAAATCTCTCTAAGCATTTGCTTATCTGTAAAGGATTTTATTTCTCCTTCACTTATGAAACGGATTTGGCTGGATATGAAAATTCTGGGTTGAAAATTCTTTTTCTTGAAGAATGTTGAATATTGGCCCCACTCTCTTCTGGCTTGTAGGTTTCTGCGAGAGATCTGCTGTGAGTCTGATGGGCTTCCCTTTGTGGGTAACCCGACCTTTCTCTCTGGCTGCCCTTAAGATTTTCCTTCATTTCAACTTTGGTGAATCTGGCAATTATATGTGTCTTGGAGTTGCTCTTCTCGAGGAGTATCTTTGTGTGGGATTCTCTGTATTTCCTGGATTTGAATGTTGGCCTGCCCTACTAAGGTTGGGGAAGTTCTCCTGGATGGTATCCTGAAGTGTTTTCCAACTTGGTTCCATTCCCCTCACTTTCCAGGCACCCCAATCAGGCGTGGGTGGTCTTTTCACATAATCCCATACTTCTTGCAGGCTTTGTCATTTCTTTTTCTTCTTTTTTCTTTTGGTTTTCTCTTCTCGCTTCATTTCATTCATTTTGATCCTCAATGTGATACTCTTTCTTCCAGTTGGTCAATTGATTTACTGGAAAGCATTGCATTTGTCACGTATTTCTGGTGTCATAGTTTTCATCTCTTTCATTTTAGTTTATGACCTTCTCTGCATTAATTACTCTAGCCATCAATTCTTCCACTTTTTTTCAAGATTTTTAGTTTCTTTAGCTGAATTCGTAGTTCCTCCTTTGGCTCTGAAGTTTACGATGGACTGGAAGCCTTCTTCTCTCATCTCGTCAAAGTCATTCTCCATCCAGCTTTGATCTGTTGCTGGCGATGAGCTTTCGCGGCTCTCCTTTGCTGGGGAGATGTGCTCTTATTTTTTGAATTTCAGCTTTTTCTGCCCCTGCTTTTCCCCATCTTTGTGGTTTTATCTGCCTCCTGGTCTTTGATGATGGTGGCCGGACTGATGAGGTTTGGTGTGGGTGTCCTTCCTGTTTTGATATGGTTTTCCTTCTAACAGTCAGGACCCTCAGCTGTAGGTCTGTTGGAGATTGCTTGAGTTCCACTCCAGACCCTGTTTGCCTGGGTATCGCTTGGCAAGAGGCTGCAGAGATAGAATATTTCTGAACAGCGAGGTGTACCTGTCTGATTCTTGCTTTGGAAGCTTCCTCTCAGGGGTGTGCCTCCACTCTGTGAGGTGTGGGGTGTCAGACTGCCCCTAGTGGGGGATGTCTCCCAGTTAGGCTACTCCGGGGTCAGGGACCCACTTGAGCAGGCAGTCTGTCCCTTCTCAGATCTCAACCTCCGTGTTGGGAGATCCTACTCTCTTCAAAGCTGTCAGACAAGAGTGGTTTTGCGTCTGCAGAGGTTTCTGCTGCTTTTGTTATTGTTTACTGTGTGCCCTGTCCCAGAGGTGGAGTCTACAGAGACAAGCAGGTTTCCTTGAGCTGCTGTGAGAGCTCCACCCAGTTCAAGCTTCCCAGCAGCTTTGTTTGCTTGGCCTCAGCAATGGTGAGGCCTCACAACCTAAGCTGCTGCCTTGCTGGTAGTCACAGACTGCTGTGCTAGCAATGGGGGAGGCTCGTGAAGCGTGGGACCCTCCTGGCCAGGTGTGGGATATAATCTCCTGGTGTGTGCCTGTTTGCTTAAAGAAAGCACAGTATTGGGGTGGGGAGTTACCCGATTTTCCAGGTGTTGTGTGTCTCCAGTTCCCCTGGCTGGGAAAAGGGATTCCCTTCCCCTTGGCTTCCCAGGTGGCGATGCCTCACTGCACTGCTTCAGCTCTGGCTGAGTGGGGCTGCAGCAGCTGACCAGCACCGATCGTCCGGCACTCCCCAGTGAGACCCAGTACCTCAGTTGAAAAGTAAAATCACCAGTCTTCTGTGTTTGCTTGCTGGGAGTTGGAGACTGGAGCTGTTCCGATTCGGCCATCTTGCTCCGCCGATTTTCTTTATAGTCTCTCTATATAGTCTCTTTCCTTATAGTCTCTCTCTCAGCACACACACACACACACACACACACACACACACATTTGTATCCACTTAGGAAGACTAAAAAATGCCTTTGAAATTGAATCCACGGATGTATGAGGGAGAACATTAAATGTTTAGCCCAGTTATACTCTATTCCATTGACAAGTGACCAGTATCTCAGGAAAGCGCCAAAAAAACACCATTGCTCTGCTGATTAAAGTCAGTCTCCTGCCTAACTAGGACTTATTTTGAAAAGTCATGGTGCCTTCTACAACACTGATCAGATAATTTTAATTCCAGAGATTTGGGACATAATTATCAGTTCCAAAGTTTAAACTGTATGCTGGAGGTGGGTATGTTGTTTGTAAACCCCACTGGGGACCACTCTAAATGATATTGTTTCTTGGAACCAAAACCTAACTAGGCTGATCATTAGACTCAAAAATGGATCAAAATGGGGGTTGGTTTTTTTTCCCAATAATTTTAGAAAGAAAAAAGAGACATTTTTGTATTTTTGGCGAAATTTATAACCATACTATTTTTGGTTGACTCAAGCAAGAATTTTGCTGTTTTTTCTTAAAGGCTAAAAACATTTAGAAGTTAAATTATTAAGCTAATCGAAATGTGGCTCATTGGTTTTCCAAAGTAATCATCATTTTGTTATTAATGAATGTAGCTATCTATAACTTATGACCAATGTGCCTCCCACCAGGCCCACAGATGATAGGTAAACATGTTGATCTTTTAGAAACAGTAAATATTCTAGGTGCTTGTGCCTAAATTATCCCACTGACTGATAGTCTGCACATCTTGTCTCAAATAGTAGCATTAATGAATAGGAAATGAAAGGAAAAAAATAAGTCCAAGTTGGAAGAAATACAAAATCTCTAAAGGCTTTGTGTTGTCGTCATTCCCAGTCTCACCAAACTCCCTAACAAAGACTGTAAAATAATGATCTTTTAAATCATCTGGTATTTAGTTTTCTCCTCTGGAAAAGTGAGAATGGCAGTGTGATTTTTCCTTCTGGTAACTTTGCATGCTGCTTTATAATGTAGCAGAAATTACACTGGGCTGGGAGTTAGAAGATCTAAATTATAGTCCTGACTCCATCCCATACCAGGTGTGTTCCTTAAGAACTCAGGTATTTTATTATCATTCTGCTGTTCTTTCCATTTCTTCACTGTACATATGATAAAAAGGGGCAAGGGTAGAGAGGTTCTGGCAAATGAGTGTATACAGCTCTCTCATCGTATCTGAATTTGTGATTAGGCACACCTGGCTTCCCTATTCAGCTCTTTTTTGTATTAACCATATATATTAGTTCTGCTTTGTCCAAGACAAAAATCCAAGTGCAAGTAAGGGCATTTATTGGTTCATGTGATTATACAGCTTAGAAATAGTTCTGATTTTGGACATAGCTGGATTTGGGGGCTCAAATATTCTCATCAAGACTTGGTATCTTGCCCCTCCTGGAATATACCTTTCATTGTTTTGAGATTTATTCTTAGGCTCTCTATGGAAGGGCCTGGTTCTGAAAGCCTTGTAAATACATGTCTAGTAGAAAATACCGATTCTCATTCTGGTAGCTTCTATGCTGATCCTAAGAATGCTCCACTGTAGGTCATATGACTGAACCTGAACTAATCACTATTCTGAGCAGAATGTGGTCCTTTGGTTGGGCATAATTATAGGCTCCATTGCTAAAAGATGTAGGACTAATCAATATAGGCCAGTAGGAAAAGACTAATACTGCAGAATACTTATGACATTCGGCAAGTTCCCTCATCTGAAAAAAGGAGTATAATCATATCCCTCTCTAGGACATTATGGGAATGAACAAAATCATAAATGTGAAGAACCAGATATTCTGCTTAGAACATTGGGAAAAATCACAATAATTATTAGTTGTCCATATATACAAATCAATCCTAGGTCTTTAGGATAGTTTCTCAAAATACTCATGACTTTCTTAGATTTGTAGGGTTCACCTAACCAAAACAAAAGTAATAGTAATTCTAAGTGTGTATAGAAAATGCAATAATACAATAAGTATTATCTACATACCTAGACAGCCAAAGCAGTTTCCCTTGACTCATATTAGTTTTCAATGGTTGCCTTATAAATTATTGTAAATGTAATGGTTTAAAATAACATACGTTTATCTCACAATTTGTGTGATTCAAGAGTCTAGGCATGGCTTAGATGTTTCCTCTGTTTAGGGACTCATAAGGAGAATCAGAGTCATTCAATCCCTGTTTTCATCTGGGTGCTTGTATTAATCCATTCTCATGCTGCTAGGTAATTCATAAAGGAAAGAGGTTTAGTTGACTCACAGTTCTGCATGACCACAGAAGCCTCAGGAAACTTATAATCATGGTGCTAGAAGAAGCAAACACATCCTTCTTCACATGATGGCAGGAAAGAGAAGAATGAAACTTGAGTGAAGGGAGAAGCTCCTTATAAAATAATCAGATCTTGTGAGAACTCACTCACTATCACGAAAACAGCATGGAGGTAACCAACCCCAAGATTCAATTACTTCCCACCTGGTCCCTCCCATGACACATGGGGATTATGGGAACTACAATTCAAGATGAGATTTAGGTGGGGACACAGCAAACCATATCATTCCACACCTGGACCCTCCTTATGTCCTCACATTTCAAAACACAATCATGCCTTCCCAATAGTCCCCCAAATTCTTAATATATTCCAACATTAACCAAAATTCCAAGTCCAAAGTCTCATCTGAGACAAGGTAAGTGCCTTCCACCTGTTAGCCTGTAAAATCAAAAGCAAGTTAGTTACTTCCTAGATACAATGGGGTTACAGGCATTAGGTAAATACAGCCATTCCACATGAGAGAAATTGACCAAAACAAAGGGAGTACAGGCTTCTTGGAAGTCCAAAATCCAATAGGGCAGTTATTAAAACTTAAAGTTCCAAAATGATCTCATTTGACTTCATGTCTCACATCCAGGGTATGCTGATACAAGGTGGGCTCCCACAACCTTGGGCAACTCGGCCTTTGTGGCTTTGCAGGGTACAGCCTCTCTCCTGGCTGCTATCACAGGCTGATGTTGAGTGTCTGCAGCTTTTCCAAGTGCATGGTGTAAGTTGTTGGTGGATCTACCATTCTAGGGTCTTCAGGATGCTAACCCTCTTCTCGTAGCTCCACTAGGCAGTGCCCTAGTGGGGACTTTGTGTGGGGGCTCCCACCCTACATTTCTATTCTTCACTGCCCTAGCAGAGGTTCTCCATGAGGTCTTTGCCCCTACAGCAAACTTTTGCCTGGACATCCAGGCATTTTCATACTTCCTCTGAAATCTGGGTAGAAGCTTCCAAACCTTAATTCTTAACTCCTGCACACCTACAGGCCCAACACCATGTGGTAGCTGCCAAGGCTTGGGGCTTGCATCCTCTGAAGCAATGGTCCAAGCTCTACCTTGGCCCTTTTTAATGACATCTGGAGCTGAAGCAGCGAGGGTGAAGGGCACTATGTCTCCAGACTGCGCAAAGAAGGGGAACCCAGGGTCTGCCCCATTTCTTCCCTCCTAGGCTTCAGAGCCTGTGATGGGTGGGGCTGCTGTGAGGATCTCTGACATGCCCTGGAGATATTGTTCCCATTGTCTTGTATTAACTCCTCATTATGTATGGAAACTTCTGCAGCAAGCTTGAATTTCTTCTCAGAAAATGGGTTTTTCTTTTCTATCACATTGTCAGGCTGAAAATTTTCTGAACTTTTATGCTCTGCTTCCCTTTTAAACATAAGTTCCAATTCCAAACTGTATCTTTATGAATAAATAAAAGTGAATGATTTTAACAGCACCCTAGTTACCTCTTGAAAGTTTTGCTGCTTAGAAAATTTTTTCACCAGATACCCTAAATTATCTCTGTCAAATTCAAGATTCCACAGATGTCTAAGGCAGTGGCAAATTGCTGCCAGTCTCTTTGCTAAAACATAGCAAGAATCACCTTTTCTCTAGTTCCCAAAAAGATCCTCCTCTCCATCTGAGACCACCTCAGCCTGGACTTCATTGTCCATACCACTATCAGAATTTTGGTCAAAGCCATTCAACAAGTCTATAGGAAGTTCCAACTTTTCCCACATCTGCCCGTCTTCTGAGCCCTCCAAATCTCTAGGAAGTTCCCACATTTTCTGGTCTTCTTCTGAGCCCTCTAAACTGTTCCAACATCTGTCTGTGATCCATTTCCAAAGTTGCTTCCACATTTTCAGGTATCCTTATAGAAGCACCCCACTCTCTGTGGTACCAATTTACTATATTAGTTTGTTCTCAGACTGTTAATAAAAATATACCTGAGAATGGGTAATTTGTAAAGGAAATAGGTTTAATTGACTCACAGTTCCACATGGCTGGGGAGGCCTCAACAAACTTACAATTATGGTGGAAGGGGAAGCAAACATGTTCTTCTTCACATGATGGCAGGAAGGATAACAAGAAGAGCTGAGTGAAGGGAGAGGCCCCTTATAAAACCATCAGATCTTGTGATAACTCACTATTAGGAGAATAGCATGGAGGTAACCACAGCTATGATTCAATTACCTCCTACTAGGTACCTCCCACAACACGTGGGATTATGAGAACTAAAATTCAAGATGTTATTTGGGTGGGGACACAGCCAAATGATATCAGTGCTCAACTAGGAAAGAATCTGCTTCTAAGCTCATTGAGTTGGTGGGCAGGGTCTATTTTCATGTGACTATATTCCCTAGGGCCCTAGCCTCTTATTGGTTGTTGGTTGGGGGTGACCCTCAGATCCTAGAAGTTCCTCTCCATTGGCAGTTGACAGCATGGCTTTTTGGCTTTTTGTTTCTTCCAGAACAATAGGAAAATCTCTTTCTCTCTTTTTCTTTCTCTGTCTCTCTCTGCCAGAACTTATGTAACCAAACCTAATATGGGGGTCACTTTGTCATATTTGATTGTTTAGAAGCAAGTCATGGGTTCTGGCCACACTCAGCATAAGGGGTATTGTCCAAAGCATGACTCAATTAGGACCCTTTTAGGATGTATCCACAATACCTCCACATTATAACACTAGATAACATTATATGTGTGTATATATTTTTTTCATTGAATTTTCACAAAATATTGTGAATTAGCTAAATTGTGATCAGTTATTCATATTCAGAAAAAGAAAATAAAGAAAATTGAGGTAATTATACTGGTTAAATCACTTGCCCAAATGTACAGGCAATTATTAGCAAATCTGAGAATTCATATTTTTTTATTTTCAGCTTTTCTTTCTGCCTTACAATGTTATACTTCAGTGGTTTCCAAATGTCAGTCACTTGAGCACCTCTTTCACAAATTTTGCCTAGATGTAGGCTAACCTAACATTACACAGGTAATTATTTTTTAAAATAATATACCATTCTTTATGTAAATACATTTGTTTTCATAACCATATTTATATTTGTACTGCAAATGTAAGACCAGTATCAGTTGCATTAGAGGAAAGTAAAATCTAAATATACATCTATTTGGTTTAATATTGTTTATTTGTATCCTTCCTAAATTCTTGTTGCATGTTACTAGTGTATGTCACAGTCACACCAGGAAAGCAATCAATACAGATATGTTGAAAAATCCTCAAAGGTGTCCCATTCCTAATTATATCTGATAACAAAAAGAACTTGGGGTATATGGCATGTAATCTTGCATTCCAAGGAATAAATGGTTTATTCTGAGGTGGTGAAGAGCCCAGCACTAACTCTGGGTGCTCCTCCTGACTGCTCTGAAAGCAAAATTAGCCAATACAATTGGCTCCAGCGCATTTAAGTATGTCCCCTTTCCTTACTTTCTCCAAAGCTATACAAAGCTTTGTGACTTTGTGTATATTTTGCCTATAAAAAAACTTCGTTGCTTTCTCCTCCCTTCCTACTACCTTAAACACCCTTTTTATGATTCCTTCAAGGTACTAGCATTCAAATATTTTGGAAAAAGTCAGGGAAAAGCCTCATTCTTGTTCTGTCACTTTCCACCCCCTTCCCACACATGATTTGTCCCAATCTTCCACCTCTCCAGGGTTGGCTCTATTTCTGTTCAAATTCTTTTTAAAAAGATTCCATAACACTCTTTCATGTCTTATTTTTAGTGCTGTTTTTAATGCAGATTCCCACAACTGTATTTATTACTGAAATTTTATTCCATGAGGCTCACCATGGACTCCTAGGAATATGCTTCCCTAAATCACCATACAGATCTTAAGTTCATATTTTGTCACAACAAATGGGACATATGTGCTAATTCTATTCTCTTTTCTTCACTGATGGGAAGTAGGATCATAAAAAATAAATATGTATGCACAAATAGAAACAGAACAAATATGCTGCTTATGTATAATAATCACATTTGAATAATTAACCAACCCCAGCTAGTTTCTGCATAATTCTCTTAACCACTGAAGGAGCAAGGAAAAAAAAATTGCCTTGATTTCAAGGGAAAGTAGAAATCCCACAGTATTAGTACTTTGTATAAGATCAAGATGGGTCGTTTCAATCAAGAGTTACAGGAACAACTGGCATTTGCATTGGAAAACTCCTCTACATCCATGCCATACTTGCATTTGATCCTTGGGTAACCCTGATATGTATTTGCTCAACCCATGACCCCTGAAATCAATAAAATCATCCATGGAAACCAGCTGAGATAACATCCTCTGGATGATTATTTGCCACTATTTATGCCTCTCTCTGTTTGCCTATCAGATCTATTGCTCTTTGCTTGCATTGTCCTCTATTGCAGATTTTCTAGTCTCCGACACTGAAGTCCAATTCTGGAGCACTGATTTATTTTGATGACCCATGTGGATTTCCTTTTCTGGCTTTGTGCGTCACCCTAATTCCATCTCTGCACATCTCTTTAAATTTGATGTGTTCTGATTCTGGCAAGAATCACATTGTGCATTAGCCTTCATTGGATAGAACTTGCAGACTAGACTAACTACCATAATTACCCTCCGGAAGGATCAGAGGTTGTACCTAGACATAAGCATGCTTATCATCATGATTTTGGAGGAGGTCCAGTTACTCTGCATGACTAAATCAGCAGACATTGTTGGTTATAGTGGGGTGGCAGAAAAGATCACTAAAGTGAGGAAGTCTAGCTCCCAAAGGGTTGGCAAACCATTTGTTTGGATCTTGAAGTTATTAAGATTGGAATATAATTAGTGCCAGAGAAAACAATGTATCATGTGCTAACTCATAAATGAATAAAGGTTAGTAGACAGAAGCAAGAAGGGAGGCTACCAAATGTTAAGTTGTAATGACATGGAGCTCTAAGAATCTGTAAGTTTCGATGGGGGTAGGAAAATAAACAGCCTTGAAACAGCAGTGAAAAGAACCTAGAGAACATGAGGTACGTACGATATGAAACAAAAATTAGCTTCCACTAAAGGGAAATGGGGAAGAAATCTACATACCTGTTAGGATCATTCTGAGAGGTAGCTGGGAACACAGAAAAGGTTGTTGAATTTAGGCCAAAATTCTTAGGAATGTGTTAAGACGACTGAAATCTTGAGTAAGATTACAGTGACTTAGGGTTAAGATGTGGTAACCAGGGGTTCTTGAGCTTCTGGGGATTATTAAAGCTCAACTGTATAAGGCATGATGAAAGTAGCCTGGGTAATCACTTAGAGCCTTGCCAGAGTGTGGTCCATGGACTACCAGCATTCATATTACCGGGGAGTGAATGGAACTGTAGAACTCCACATCAAAAGTACTGAATTAATGAGCTAACGACTCTGAGAATATAGTTTTGGTGAAAGGGAGGAGAGTGGAAAATGCACAAAAAAATGTGAAAATAAATCTATGCTGATGCCAGGCAGCATTTCTAGAGATTAAAGAGCTCTAGATATGGATTCTAGAAATGCATGTGCACGACTCCTAGTTCCCCTATCCTAGATGAATGACCTTGGACAGTTTTATCAAAATTCCTCATAAGTAAAATGAGACTGCAGTTGATACTTATCTAGAAGGTTTATTGTAAGAATCAAATAGCATGATATGAGTAAAATATTAAATAAATATTATCAGTTAATGTATTTGACTTCTGCTTTTCCTTCATCATTCTGCCAAAGACAACCATGTCACAAAAGCCAGAAGGGGTCAGCCCCATTCACCTTGATATCCAAATAGGGGCTGGATTCATATTCTAAGAATAGTGTTCCTGAACTTTGTTACTCTACTCCTTTTCTGAAGGGGCACAAATGGAGAATTATGGGATCTGGAAGGTAAGGTTGAACTTCAGAAAGGTAAAGACACAAATGATATCTATTTCAAGATTGAAGACTAAGCATATTCATTTACTTCCTCCTTATCCCACAATCTCAAAGAAAATATAAAAGACATGAGTAATGTGTAGTACTTGATAGTGTGGGAAATAATCAGACAAAAACTTGGAGAAAAATCAGAAAGCAAGGAGATTTGATTAATTATAAAAATCAGAGTAAAGAGAAAAAGCACAAGACAAAATAAATGCAGGAGAAAAATACACAAAAAATTAACACTCCAAGCTCAGGGGCAAGTACAGGTTCTAGAGAAGATAATTGCTTCCCCAATCAACATATAGCTTTGAAGTAATCCCAGTTAGTAACCCTAATAGATTGCTTTATGGAAACTCATGTTTTATAGAACATCTAGAATTTTGTCTGCACAATTAACTGCCTTTGAAAAGCTTGTAATGTTGAAAACACGTTCTACCCTCAGGAGTGTGTCTGTGACAAACAGGATAGATCTTCCAGGGAAGCTCTAAACCAAGTGAGATTGATGAAGGCAAAGTGGGAAGGAAGCATTACATAAGCTTTCAATTTTAAAGAGGAAAGAAAGGCACCAAGACTTCAAAACTTCATAAATAAAAATAATGATTAGAAAGGGAGGATTCCAACAAGGTACCTCTGTCCAGATTTAAATGTGTGAAAGTGCTCAACCCCTGCCCTCACTGCAAATTAAAGATTTTCGAGTTTGGCATCTTTATTAGTCCCTTCTCACATCACTGTAGACAAATACCCGAGATCTGGTAATTTATAAAGAAAATAGATTTTAATTGACTCACAGTTCCACATGGCTGGCAAGGCCTCAGGAAACTTACAATCATGGCAGAAGGTATCAATTTACAGGGCAGCAGGAGAGAGAATGGGTGCCAGCAGGGGAAATGCCAGATGCTTACTAAACCATCAGATCTCTTGGGAACTCACTGGCTATCATGAGAACAGCTTGGGGGAAACCGCTCCCATGATTCAATTACCTCCCACTGGGTCCCTCCCACAACACATGGGGATTATTCAGATTACAATTCTAGATGAGATTTGGGTGGGGATACAGCCAAACCATATCAGCATCTAAGACATTTTCCAGACTCCTTCTTGACTTTATACCCTAAAGGGAGTTCTTTTCTGCATGCCTTGATTAACTACCCAGAACTCAAAGTCAACCTCCAAATTGAGGAACAAAGCCTAATGAGACACCTTTGGCAAAAACCTCTCAGCTAATCCATCTTGGCCTTTGTTCATAAATACAAGGAATCAAGCATTACCCGGTAGTCAGATAAAATTCAAGGCATTAAAAAATAATAATCCCTGACCACAGAGCAAACATACAGAGAAAAAAAGAATAAAATTATATGATCACATGCTATGCACAGAAGTATAAAGTGTTTATTTTATTCAGCACACAAAAATGAACTGCAATAAAAAATAGCGAGAAAGAACAGAAGAGAGTTATCGCGAATTGAACATTTGCTGCTTTCTGTAATATATGCCTATGGAAAAACTTAAATTACCAAGAAAATAATTATTCTAATAAACATAAGACCAGCATATGGCAATTTTAAAATCATATTTAAACATAAGTCAAAATAATGTTTGTCAAGACAGACAAATAATAATGAATTTTTATCTATCAGATAAAATAACAAAATGATGAGATCACAGGAAAAGTTATTCTATATGTAAAGAATTAGTATATCATAATCATGAAATTTCAAATCAGTAAAGAAAATTTGAAATACCTAAAGATATAAAATAAGTCATTGAACATTTGGCAAAATAAAGGCTCTATATCCATAAATAACATCACACACCAAAGTAAATTCATATATGGAATAAAATCTAAACAAGATAAATTTAAATTAATAATTACATATAAAGGAGAAAGTATTAGAGAGCATGTTTATTATTTTGAAGGGGAAACAATTCTATGCCAGTCAAGAAACCAAGAATCTATAAATTTTACATTGTCAGGCTTGACAAAATAAAAACTTAATGTTTAGATTTTTATTTTGAAACTAAACCATTTTAAAAGTTAAAGGACAAGTAACAGATTGGGAGAATGTTTTATGAAAAACACATAGTAGGAAAATTATATATATCTAGATAAACAGAAAAGACTCCTGATATAAACCATGACAACTTAGATAACAGATATAAAAATGTAATTCACAAAAAGAATACAAAGGATGATACAAGTATAGATATGTTCTCAATCTCCTGTGTAAACACAGAAGTGAATATTTACATCCCAGTGACTTAGCTTTGTTCACTTATCACTATTGTCAAAAAATGGCTGCTCCAAGCAGTTGATGAGGTGCTCTGAGGTTATTCAACTCTGTATGGGGCCACAATGACCCTCAGATGAGTGAGCACAAGAGCTATGTAAAAGCAGTGTGCAGCCCACTGGTTCTCAACCTTGAGTGTGCAACACAGTCACCTGCAGGCTTAATAAGAATTCACAGTTCTGGACTTCACCCCCAGAGTTCTGATTCAGTAGGTCTGGTACAAGGCCTATACATTGGCAGATTTAACCACTTCCCAGGTGATACTGGTGTTGCTCATCGTGGGATCACCCTTTGGGAACCACTAGTGCCATCAGATGAGGAAATGTTATGATGGCAACTACTGTTCTACTCTCTAACAAGAAGGAGACAGACTTCCTTTTCTTCAGTGTGTTTGAAAAAGCCTGTAATGTAGAATATTTAGAAGGCTATACAGAAACCCTTCACTAAGGTTATCTCGGGAGCAGGAATGGAGGGTAGGGAAATGGAAAACAGAACACAAATCTTGTAACCTCTTTGAAGTACTTCATTTAATCCTGTAACCCCAAAGGCATCAGTACATGATGTAAGACCAGCTCTTTGAAATCCTTTTAAAGCAGGTCTTTCTTTCAAAGTTCTCTTCCTTAGCTGTACTAAGTCGGGGTCCCAGATGGACATAGAATTTATCCCAGATGTTTCAAATAAAGAGGCTTTCATGAAGGGACTATTTACAGAGGGTGGGTAGAGTTCAGGGAATGAAAAGAAATGATGAAACGCTCAGACCTAATAGAGAGTGGGAAGGTTGGCAGCTGAAAGCACCAGGGTAAGAGACTGCGGCTGGGGAGCTCCACTTAGACCTGGGAACTGTAATTGTTCCAGCTCCTGCTGGAGATAGAGCAGAAAAACCTAACCTCTCTCCTCTCCTGACTTTTGACTTCCTATAGGTAATTTCTAATGGTCAAACCCAGAGTGTTCAGGTGATACAGTCTGCTGCAATCAGCCTCCCTCCTTGCAGAGAGTAAGACAAGGAAGGGTGGCATATAGATGTGAGTTGGAAAACTGAGAATCACCAGGAGAGTCACCCTTTTGCTCCAACAGTACTCAGTTCAGCAGCTGCTTTCTCTCTCTCTCTCTCTTTCTTTCTCTCTTTCTCTCTCTCTCTCTTTCTCTCTCTCTCTTTCTCCCTCTCTCCTATTATGTAGATAAGCCAGGGATCAGGCTACTAGAAAAATCTTGTGCTATGAACAAATTGCCTGCATACTGCTATTCTGGCATTTAGCTCACTGAGTTTCAGATAAGGTTGTGTATCTCTATGTCTGTTCCCAGATTCTGAAAACCTTGAAAGCATTCTTTTGTACATTCTGCAGTACCTGTCATCAATAGCAGAAACTGAATGTGTATTACTTGCAAGAATAAACAAAAACACATAAATGAAAGCCATGCAAATATCTGTAATTTACCTGTTAGTTTCTTAATTGTTTCATTGATTGTGATTTTCATAAAATAAGATGAATGTGAGTATGTTGACCCATGATTTTTGCTTGGGTTACTTCCCACAATTCATTTATCTAACAATAGGACTCATTGTCAAGTTTGAAAAATTATCCTTTGCAAATAGAGGAGATTAATTAATAAACAAGAACCTAAAGACAACTTTTGTTTAACACAATAGCTGTTTGTACTATATACCCTGTGGCAAAGAGGAAGCTGTAACTCTTTCTAAGCTATTGATGTAGATCACTTCTGTCCAGTAGAACTTTCAGCAGTGATAAAAATGTTTCCTACCTGCAGTATCCAGTATGGTAGCCATTGTGCACATGTGATTATTCAGTGTATGAAATGTGGCTGGTGCATCTAAGAAACTGATTTTTTAACTTTATTTAATTATAATTAATTTTAATTTTAATGCTGCTAGATAACAATATGGTTTCAGTGACTACCATGTTAGACTGGTTAATTATAGACAAAGTATCACCTAGAAAACAGTGAATGTCAGATTCTTATTTGCTCAGCAATTGAGAAAATGATGCTACTAATATATGACTTGGGTTTGTCTGTACTTTTCTGCTGTCATTTAAAAGCAGAGCAGCACAACTTCTTAAAACTGAAGTATGTATTAGCTTCACTCCCATGCTAACAATATGGGATTGCCCTTAATCTGAATCAGGAGGAATTTGTTGAAGTGGAGACAGCAATAGCATAGGGCTTGCTGCACTCTTTTTTCTCATACTGTTTGAGGGTACTCACTTACTATTTAATAAAAACCTCTGATTATTTAGATTTCTTCCTTCAGAATAAGATGGAAATAGATTTAAATCTCAGCTTCATTATGTAATGTCATGTTACATGCTCATTTGTCAGGTTACTCCACATTTGTGAGCCTCAGTTTTCTGCCATGTAAGATCATGATGATAACTCTTACTTGCTAGCGATGTTAAACGCATTGAACAATATTGTGTATATGAAACTTCTGTCATATTAGACCTCCAATAAATGTGATGTCTTTTTGTTGGAACCCATTCTTGGGAAGATCTGAGGAACTTTCAGTAAGACAATTGCCTCTCTCAGAGACATTTTCTTGTGACCCCAGGTAAAACAATTAACCTTTGGAAAGCAGGTTCTTTAAGGTTAATATTGCTACTTTTCTGGGATGATTTCTGGATTAGGAGTAGCATATGCAATGTGCCTTGGATTTAGTAAATACTCAAAAGTAACTTTAAAAAAGGTGTTGATGTCTTACAATAATGACATTCTTAAGAACAAATTCAGTTAATAAGGGCTAGCATTGACTCCAAACCACCAAGGCTTTCCTGCCCCTTCCAGGAAAATAGACCAATTTCACTTCTGGAAAGTGGTTAAAATGAGGGAGGCAAGAATTTATTGCTACCTGTCCTCTTAGCTCCTCCTTCTTTTCCAACTCCCTTTCTTTTGCCCTCACTAAATAAACAAGGAAACCCCTTCTTTGGCCTTGTTTTCTCCTATTCTCCTTTACTCTGAAGTTTAGATCAATAGTCTTTTATATGTAACGCTTTCTTATTGAACCCAAAAGTATTTTTGACCCACTCTTTGACCCACGTGTGGACAAAGACTGTGTGTGAAAGGAAGGAGGATGGAGGGAAAAGAGACTATAAAGAGGCCTGGGAGCAGAGGGCTTGCTAATGGAAAGTTGGAGCAAAATCCAGTCAACACTATTATGAAGCCCAAAGAACATAATGTATTTTTCCCTATAAAGGGAAGTCTCAGTTTAGCACTGAGAAATGATGCCTTTCAGAGGTGATGGGAACACTCAGAAATCCTCATCACAGCTACAGAGTAAACTGCTCCTAAAATGTGAGAGAGCAGGCTCCACACATTTAAAATCAGTGCTGTCTACATTTCATTCCACAAACATCTGGGGCTCTCTAATGTGTGCTAATTTGAATACTAGGTAAAGGAGTTACACGGTTTATTTGAACAAAATATTTACCCTCCAAGGGCTCACAGTTAAGTAGGGAAGATAAATACATAGATAATGCCTTACAAAAGTGTGATCTGGACTCAATTCTTCTTCAAGAAGAAGAAGAAAGCCTCATGGCTCTGAGGAAACAGTGCCTGGACCCATTGTTTAAGCTCAATGTAAAAATACTAGTAGCTACATAGAAATGTATAAAAAAGGAAATAAAAACCATTCATAAGTCTACCTCCCAGAGGTACTATATCAGTTTGTTAGGGCTGCCATATAAAAAAAATTGCAAAATATCACAGAGTGGCTTCACAACAGAAGTTTATTTTCTGACAATTCTGGAGGCTAGAAGCCTGAGATCAAGGTGTCAGCAGAATTAGTTTCTTCTGAGGCCTCTCCCCTTGACTTGTAGATGGCCATCTCCTCCTGTCTTCACATGGTCTTTTCCTGAGGTGTTTGTGTCCTGATCTCCTCTTCTCCAGTCTAATTAGATTAGGGCGCACCCACATGACTTCATTTAAAATCAATCACCTCTTTAAAGACCTTATCTCAAAATAGTCCCATTCTGAAGTACTAGGGGTTGGAACTTGAACATATGTATCTGAGGGGGACACAATGCTACCTGTAACAGGTACATACCTTAATATTTCGATATATACCTTTCTTTAATATTTGCATAAATGTATGTTTAAAATGTATAGGCACATAAGCAAAACTTGGATTAAAATATCTATAATACAAAACTATTTTACTGTAATTTTATATGGCAATATTTCCACATATTTTCAAATATTATGTGAAAACATGAGTTTTGATGGCTGTATACTTTCCTGTCACGTATACACACCTTTCCTCTATTGAATATTTAAGTTGTACTTGCTTTTTCAAATTATAAATAATACTATAGTAAAAATAGTGGTATAAAAAACTCTTGATAACAACTGTTAGGAAAGATTCCTAAAAACTAAGATTATTGGGTCAAAGGTACACATACTTTAAAGGGTTTTGTATAGCTATTATCAAATTATTTTCTAGAAGGGACATATAATTTCCTATACTTACTGGTTGTACATATCAGTATTGGTTTCAATGTTTGATTTAGAAATACATGAAAACACAGCTATAATGGAAACATCTGTGTAGTTTTAAGAGAAGAACTATAGTAAGTAGGTATATCACCAGGGAAGGGTACAGTAGGTTGGCTACTACAGGGACCCTCTGTCCTAACGAATTCTACAAGGTACAACAATGATTCTCAATGTGGCTAAAACATTTGTTACATATAACATAGATTATAAATAGTCAAGCTAAGATTAGAATGTGGATCTCCATATCATAAGGTGATATTTTGTTGTACTCAGCTCTTGGTCTCAGAGAGCTAACCTGGATCCCTTACTCTGGCTTCTTTGGATTGAGTATCCAAACTTACTTTCTTCAGTTGCCTTGGATAGGAATTTGTGCTCCAGATACATCTCTCTAAAACCTGAGCTCTACTCTTAGCGCAGCTCTGGTCCTGCCCAAAGTGGGTGAGGCTATAGGCACAGGGGCAGGAATGATTGTACAGCATTCTTGCATATATGTTGAATTTATCATATGCTCAAAGGAAAAAGTCTCAATGTATATGGGCAAGGCCAATTTTTTGAAATTTAATTTAAAGGTACAAATGAGATTTCAGTGTAGGTTTGCCTAACCTCCTTGTTATAATATATACAACCCAAAAGTTATGAAATCATTTGACTCTCTGTAAGATAGGAAAGATATCCAGACATCCTATACCTGCATACAGGCAAGAAACATACTATGAGAAGTAAAACTGGATCTGTCCCAGCCTAAAGAAATAAAACATTATTTAATTTTATTTAAATTTTGAAAGCATTACATACACGAAGCTCAGCCTAACCTCTGAACTCATCGGTAAATGGTTAAAATAAGTTTTGTATATATATATTTTCCCCCAACAAAATTAAGGATGTAAATATATAGGGTTATTCTGAGACTAATTTTGTTTCATTCATTAATTCATTCAGCAAGCCTTAACAAAATATAAATATTAATCCAGCTATATTTTAGCGCAATTATTATCAGGATGATTAAGATGTTGTCACTGCCTTCAGGTAAAAGACAGCTGTTGCTATCATGGAAATCAAAGAAATCAGGGCAGAACAAGGTGAGAAGAGCAGTAATAGAAATGATAGAATCATAGAGTGATTCGTTCTTTTTGGAATTTTTGTTTTCAGCTCCATGAAGGCCAAGATAAATGTCATATCTTTTTTCAGATATATACCCAGCACCTGGCACAGTGTTCACTCGCTAGATTAAAATAAAATGATTCAATAATTAAACAAGGGAAGTACTTGATCAACAAATGAAATCCATCTTTAATTAATAAATAACATTTAGTTATAATTAGCTCACCATAGTAGCTGTCTCAGAAGAATACATTTACCCAATAACTATAGAAAGTTTTCTCAATATCTTAGAAAGGTCAGTATTCAATTTTCAGTTTTCATGCTATCATAGTTGACCTTTGAACAACACAGGTTTGAACTAACAGGTGCACTTATACACAGATTTTTTTTCAACAAAAGTTGAAATCAAGTGTGCCCACCTCTCCTAACTCCATTTCCACCCCCTCCAATTCTTCTACTTCTGCCATCCCTAAGATAACAAAACCAACTTCTCTCTTTCTTCCTTCTCCTCAGCCAACTCAACATAAAGACAGTGAGGATGAAGACCTTTATGATTATTCACTTTCACTTAATTAATGTAAATATATTTTATCGTCCTGATGATTTGTATAGTAACATTTTCTCTTCTCCATCTTACTGTATTGTAAGAATGCCATATATTATAAATATTTCATACAAAATATGTGTTAATCAACTGTTTACGTTATCAGTAGAACTTGTGGCTAACAGTAGGCTATTAATAAAGTTTTGGGGAAGTCAAAGTTATACATAGATTTTCAACTGAATGGAAGGTCTGTGACCCCAACCCCATGTTGTTCAATGGTCAACTATAATTTGATTAACTCTTCTTATAGGAATGAAGATTGGAAGTGTACCTGTGTGTTTAGTTTGCAATGTTTGATCAGAGAACTCTACCTTAGATGGCTTACAAACCTTCGTAAACACTACCAGATTCGTATCCTGTACCTACCATTTTTATCCTTACAATCCTCCCCATTTTAAGTTACCCTTCAAATTGTCCCTATCCAACATTAATAATGATGATGTTGATGATGGTGGTCATATTACTAATGAAGATTAACATTTATGGAGTACCTACCAGGCAGTACAATACCTGCTTTACAGGTATTGTTATTCCTCACATCCAACATATGAAGAAGAGCAATCATTCTCATTTCACACACAGAAAACTAAGAACTAGAGATATATAGAGACTTGCTTAAAATTAGTGGGTGAACTGGGACTTGAATGCAGGCAGTTTTACACAAGAGACTCAGCCTTGATCTCACTTCATGGTCCATACACTGACAAATTCATGCTTTAATCTTAATCTTCTAGCCACTGATTCATTCTATTTGACCTACTTGGAGTTTTTAATTGCTTATTTTATTTTGCTTTTTAAAAACTTTGCTGCAAAGTTATGTACTTTTAATTTCACCAGCACCTGGCACCACATTTGATAGTTTGGGGCAGCTTCAGGAATTTCTGTTACCTATCTAAAACATTACATACACAAAGCTCAACCCAACCTCGGAACTCAGCAATAAAAGGTTATTTTAACCATTTACTGATGCGTTCTGAGGTTAGATGAGCTTTGTATGTACAATTAGTTGCATTTCTCTCAAATGCAGTTGGGTTTCTGTGGCAATCCCATAGCTCACTTGATGACTTTTATTTTCATTTTTACCATGTCCATCCAATAATGGTAGGGCTGGGAAAAAAGGAGAACTAGCTGGTCTTATATTGCCATTGCATAGTAAAAAACCCCTTATATAACATTTTCTCATTAATATTTATAATAATCTATAAGGTAGGTTTTATCTCCACTTTATCTGTGAAGAAATTAAGGCTAAAAAGTTTAAATAACACGTATAACCCTACTGAATTAATAATGTAAAAGGGAGTAGATTCAAATAAGGTCTACCATATTATAAATTTTGGACTCTTTCCCACATCACTTTCACTAGAGATGAACTTCCTCTCTAATCATAGAAACTCACTGGTTTCACTCTCACATTTTTCCATTAATTTGAAATTATATTCCATATATCATCTTGTATTAGGTTAAATTAGATTATGTAGCAGTAAGACATTAACTCAGAATTTTCAATTGTTTAATTAAACCAAACCTTATTTCTTTTTCATGAGGAATATGGTTATACATGGGAGTTGGGGTAGAAAACTGCTTCACATGACTCTTCAGGAGCATCAGCTGATGGGAATTTCCACCACTGAAAATGTCACTGGTCACCATAGCATAGGAAGAGAGACTTCAGAGAGTTGGACCTGACATGTTCTTTATTACATAATTAGTCGCATTACCCCTTCTTATTTCATAGAGGCTCAGAATATAGAGCAGCATTTGGAATATTTTGATTATCATAATCTCAGCTACACTTCATTCTTGTGGAAATAAAAGAAAATCTCTCTACTCTTTTCTTCTCACATCTATAACACACTCACAATCTCCCACTGGGAGGACGCGAAAGTCTTACCCAGTCACTGTGTCACCTCAAAACCTAGGGTAACTGGTAATGTACAATAGCCTCTACAGGAAAGGTGGCTGCAATTTTTCGTATGAAAGTCTATTCATAAAATATAGCATAAAATTTCATTCTTCCAGTTTTGCACCCAATACAGGGTGCACAATAATCAGTGTATAATTAAAATTGGAGCCATGCATCAGTCATAGGTCCAAATCTGCAATGCCACTGGGCACCCACCATATAGAACAGCAAGCCTAAGCATAGAGGTGAATTTTATATTTGGTCTAGATTCTGCTTTCTGGGAGGAGTCCTCTTATCCATTGTTCTCCCTGGCACTAGGTTCGCTGGTCTGGAAGGTTCTTGATTTCTTGCCACATACCGTACAAAAGTGATCACTGGGGGTAATCTACACCTTATCCAGAGAAGATTATGACCCAGGACGTTCTTGTCCAAGTTTGTTATTTCTTTGTCACTGTCTCAAAAGTTTAGTAGACTTTATATTTATTTGCCTGTCATTTTTAAATGAAAGTAATGAGTACTGCCAACCTCCCCCCATAACATACAGTTCTTTTGAAAAATTGGTCCAAGTTTGCTATTTGCCTTCTTGACACCAAAACTTCTCTGCAATCAATGGTAGGCACATAGAATTGAGACATAGAAAGAAATTTTTAATGTTACTTTTACCCTGACATATTTAAGTAATTGATATGCTTTTCTGTGCATTATATTCTAAATTTGCTGTCTGTCATGTGGTACATTAATCCACTGAAGGATTTTTATCAACTGTTTTGAAGGTCATGCCATTAATCTAATTTTTCTCTAAAGGCCGATATATTGTCGTTCAAATTTATTTTTCAACATTACAAGTTCATACATTTTTGGAATTTTTCTATTCTCTTCCATTTTTACTTGCAAATGGTCAATTCTTTCATGAGTTTATCTCCTTCTTTGTATAATCTCAAACTAAATGCAAAAAAAATAAGACCACAAATCAACACTACTATCATCTTGTTTTCCATTCCTTTCCCCCAGAGCTGTGGTTTATCAGGTGTGTTATTTCTCATCTAACTTAATGTGGAGGACATTTTGCCAAATGTTTTGCCATTGCATGACGAGAATTGTTATTGCTTGTCTTTTTTATTAGTGTCATTGACCTCCATCATTATAAATTTTTCTGTGGCCACATCATAGCATTGGTACTAATCTTATTATTAATTAGGACACGCTAGATATACTGCATTATAAAATTAACCTCTAAATGCCAGTGCCTTAATGCAACAAGTGTTCATTTTCCTATCAACATGGGCTGGCCCAATGAATATGCTGCAGGCCCAACACAGTTTGGCATGGGACATACTCCACATAGGGTCTCAGGAATCTACACTAAGCAGAGCTGCACCATCTGCAATTCAACGTGTTACTCACAGAGGGAAAAAGAAGCCCGGGAACTCATACTTCTGTGCTTCAGCCTAAATGTAATGCACGTCACAAGCTTGGAATAAATTCTGAGAATCTGCCTACCTGCGTGAGTACTAGAAAACACAGAGAACATGTGAAATATTTGGTGAATATTTCTATTCCTGCCACATACGTCTTCTAAAAATCCAGAGTCAGGCCTATTATTTGAAACCCCTACTTCTGAAATGTTAGTGTCCACAAGGAAAACTGTATCTGCAGAGACTATTTTACACTACCACCCCTCAAACAGAACATCGTATCATGCAACCTGAAGAAAGTTTGTTTGGAATCCTATGTGTAGAATGGACTTGATTCTTCTTGCACTGAAAAATGCCTCAATAAAAATGAATGGTTTTGCCTGTACTGTAACTGTAGTTTAGGTCCATTTGACTAAAGCTTGAGTACATCTTCGGACATTTTGAAGGATTTCTTCCTTTTAAAGCTGCTATATTTACTGACATTTTCACCCCCTGGGAATCTGGTTCTCTTGTTTATTAGAGCTGCTAAAATGAAAGCTTGCCACCTGATTAATTTTAATAGTTTAGCCGGAAACCTGTGGATAATGTATATTGGCTGCCAAGCTTGAGATAAATTCTGTTGGCTCTGTTGCAAAGATGTTGGCAGAAATAAAGTCTGCCCTTTGCAAAAGAAGCACAGAGGGACTGGAGGGATGCGATTTCAAAAGCAAGTATGAAGCAAAAGACTGTTTTGTCTTTCTTTGTGACTTCTCACTGCTGTGGGGATCTGATAAATCCATTCAGCAATTCTTTTTTAGACCTTGTATGTTTTATTTTAGCGTTATAGTTAAGGAAGAAATATAAGCCTTTTGTGTATAGCTGGACCCAATTCAAAGTCAGAAAGACATCAGAGGCAGCTTGGTGAGGCCAGCTGCAGGTTGTTGTGATTTTAAAAGAGATCTGGGCAACTAAACAACATCTTAAGGCATCAGGAGTTTACCACATTGGGATACCCATGGAGTGAGCCAGACCTTCACATGTGCCTAGGCCTTTACCAAATGGCACAGGCCATGTGTGCACAAGCTCTACTTAACAGCTGCCTGGACTATATACCATGCATTAGCCAGGGCAGCATCTGAAGAGTCCAGGACAGACGACTCCTCTTCCCACAAGCCCACTTCCCCAGCCTGCTGTGCATTGGGCAATTACCAAGGATACTGCAACCTGAGCCTTGGATGCCCTTGGTCTCCACCTCTTCACTGCTGAGTTGTCAGCCCAGGGCAGGGATAGTCACCGCTATGCTCTACTCTTGCCTCTGGCTACCACGGGGCACCTGTGCCTAGCCCTAATCCCCCATCTACTATCAGGGTCCTACCTGTGGCAGAAAGTGGCAAGACCAGATTGGGAAAAGGGAGGCCAGGCAGGCTAGAGCACAGGATAAGAGGAGTAGGCAGCTGAGAATTCATCCTGCAGAGAGAGATGGAGGCAATCCCATGTGGGCCAAGGCAAGCTCCAGGCTCAAGTGCCATTGTCCCGTCAGATTTTGCTTACGAAACAAAATTCAAAGATAAATCTATTAAGTTTATTAAGGCAGTAACTGTAGTGCATTCAACTCCAATCACAGGAGCTTCTGAATATGAAACCCACTAGCCACGTAACCATGAAGCTGTCCCTGTCCCTCCTTCTTTGGAAGTGATCTTCTTGCCATTGTTTAGTAGTGCCAGAGTGGTGACCAGCCACTGAGCTTGTGTTATTGTGCATGTCAGGATTTAAAGACAAAAGTATTTGTTGAATAAATTGTCTTTTAAAAAAAATCTACTATAGAAAGCAACACGTTTTACACATCTTAAGATAGTGGAAAGAATATAATTTTCCTGGTCCTTTAAAATAGTAATCTTTAAAGATTGCTTTTAAAAGATACTTTTCTTCATGCTGCAATAAAAGTTATGTCTGAAATCTTAGTGGCTTAACATCAAAAGGTTGATTTCTTACTCATGATATATACTTACTAGGTGTGAGCAGGAGACTCTGATCCCACTGCATTCAGGGATCCATGCTGTAGAGGCCATGTTTTTTGTGGCTGTGTCTTCTGGGATGGGGCCTTTGAGGTCACTGTGGCAGGGAAAGAGAGGAATGAGGGTTGCGCACCAGCATAGAGGGATTCCGCCCACAGAACTTCTGTTTATAGCAAATTAGCTAGAACTATTATCTATCAGTAAAGTAGCTTCATCTAACTAAAAGAGTCCTAGAAAATATAGGGAAGCTCATAAATAGTTGGTAAACAGAAATTGTCTATGCTACGTATGGTTTGCAGATCATTGAATGTCCTATGATTTCATTTTGGGAGTGATGGACTAATTGTTTACGCTGGGAGTTTGTTCTAGCTCTGTCTCTCTTTTTTCCTTTTAATCTCTCTCAATTTCTTTCCTTCACAATGTGTGACTAGTGAAAGGTCTTTTAACTATTTGAGCCAAAATTTCTTCACTGTGAAATAGAAGTAAAAATGTCTGACTCACACAGGATTATTATTAAATAATAGAATGCCCATGAAAGCACTTTGTAAATCATCAAATGACATTCAAAACTAAAACATTATTGTGTGTCAGACTGAAAGGAAATCAAAGAGATATATTTCTCTTTTTCTAAGCTTCAAAACTCTCCAAATGACATTCAATATACTATTTCTTCAATCTCAGAGGCAAATCCCATAATTTTCTATGTGAACACGTACTCTGAACTGAGTCCGAAAGAAGTTACTTCCTGCACAATCATTCTCGTCTCTACCATTAGATGGCCATGGAACCTAGGAAAGGTATTCAATACACCAGACCTTCATTCTTCCATTCATAATTTAAAGGTGTTAAATCAGGCTAGGGAAAATCTAGTCTAATGTTTTTGAGACTAGTCACTTACCTCCAAGATATAACATGAGATGAGCCAAAGAACTCTCTTCCCATAAGCTCTTCCTCCCACTGGTCCAGTGACCACTAATGTGAGTCTCTCCTCTGCACATGAACACAGAGGCGATTGTTATAGAGTAACTTATCTGAGAGTGAAAGAAACTATACCATTTTTAACAATCAACATCATTAATTTATTTATTCTAGCACACTTATCCAGGACTCTACATTTAGCTTTCTAATGAGAAAGTATTTTAGAAAGGGAAATCATTTTGTTACATCCATGTAACAAACAAAAAATAAGAAATAAAGTAGGTTAAGAATACTGAAACCTTAAGCAAAATCTGATGAAGAGTTAATATTTCCAGAATCTCTACAGATAACGTACTTTCATAAAGTGTTTCATGTAACCAAAGATGGTGTGTAAGAATTTTTAGAAAGTCTGTTAAAATTATGCCATCTACCTATAGACCTGCTGAATTACCAGAGGGGTATTAACAGGAAAATGCTGATGCATTTTTGTCATGTTCAATTTCACATTTGAAAAAATGGGCAAACATATATAGCTTTAATAACAAGGAAAACAGCTTGTTCTTGCTATATCAGTCTAACATATTGATCACCCAGAGAGTTTTTAAGGATATAAATTATTTAAGTGAATATCAAATGATATGGTCATAGACAGAGTTACAGAAAGTAACAGAAGAGTATCACACAAAAGCAATAGACTTTCTGGGTGGGGAGAGTGGAGTAAAATAAAAATAACCTTTCCAAATATATATATATAGAAAGAAAGCTCAGCACACCAAGGAAATTCTGAAACATTCTTTTCCCTAGCAAAACCAACCTCAAATAAGAAAACTTATTATTTGTACTTAAAGTCAAGTGATGGAATTTTACTCTAATCAATATGACTATATTTTACAAAACTTGGAAGGAATATGAACCTGAAACTCTACACTACAAAGATTTGCAGGAACTAGAGTACTTTAAAAGATATTCTGCTAGTGACACCCCAAAATAGTTACACAATGGTTGCAAATGAAATAGTACAACACAACAGAGCATGGGGTATAATCAATTTTTATGGTGGTAACAAAATGGTCAAATCATTCCTTTCAAGAAGTACCAGGTATAAAGCAAGAAATTTAATATTCCTCAACTTATATAATTTTTAGATGTCTATATACATTAACAATGATAGAAATAAAAGGCAACAAACATCAACATTGTGCCATTATGCCAATATTGTATAAGGTACTTTATACACACTCCTCATTTCATTCTAACAATAATCTATAATATAATTATATCTTTAGCATATTTGTCAAGACAAGGCATTAGTGCTTGCTCAAAATCACACAGCTAATTAATTCTTGATGCAATATTCAAAGACAAGTCTTTCAAAATTTTGTCATGGTTTCCCTATCATCTCTCTAGGATTCTTCTCTACTAAAAATTAATCATTTTAACATTTCTGATATGATCTTTGTACTTTGAGCAGACATAATTTAATGCAGAGGTGTCATTTTCTATTCTGTTCCTTTCACTTCAAGACTATATAAATTATTTAATTTATTTCTATTTAGCCTTCAAAGTCAATTTTGGGTCATGTTCCCTTGAGTAGCTGCATCATACAACATATTTAATGATTCTTATACAGATGAATAACCAATAGTTTCCCATTTTCTACAATTATAGGTGACTATAGTATGAGCAAATTTGTGCATATAATTTTAATTTTCTCTTGGATTAGTCTTCTGTGATTCCTTCCCAGAAGTAGAAATAATGGCCCAGATAATTTTATAATAATCAAATGGCATACATACATACTAGATTATAGGAAAGTAACAAAACAATAAAGTAGTGTTTGTGATATTTACTGTTTATTGTTGTTGCTTTGTTTTGACTTCTCCCAGTCAAGTAGCCTGATTAGATAGCCTCTGGGTATAAGAGACACTGAGGGAGAAGTAAATTAGACTGTATTAGTTATCAATTATTACATAACCAATTACCCCAAAACTTAGTAACTTAAAACAGCAGCTGTATTATCTCACAATTCTATTGGTCAGGAATCCATTTATAGCTTAGCTGTATTCCTGACTTAGGGTTCCCCACAGGCTGAATGATGGTGCCAGTTAGGACTGAAGTCTCCCCAAGGCTCAACTGGGGATGGATCTGTTCCCATACTCACTCATGTAGTTGTTGGCAGAACCCAGCTCTTCCCTGGCTGTTGGTCTGGAGGCCTCAGTTTTTACAGCAGCTCGTATCACAGCAGCTTGCTTCATCAGAGTGAGTAAATGAGACAAGACAGAGCGATCAAAGCAACAGTCAGTCTTTTATAACCTAACCTCAGTGTGACATCCCATCCCATTTGCCATCTTTAGAGCAATTCTATTCTATTTTATTCTTTTGAAACTAGTCACTAGGTTCAGCCCAAACTCGACAGGAGGGGAATATACAGGATTGTGAATACTATATGGCTGAAATCCTGGGGGGCGTTTTAGAAGCTACTTAATCACACAAACTCTAGTCTACCATTTTCTTCTTCATAAAAGAGCTTGAAGATATGCTTCGCCCCCCACCCCCACCGTTCTGTCATCATCTTTGTGTAGTCCTTGAGTCAAGCCCAGCCATTATAATTCTCTCTTAACTGGTATCTGTTGCTGTTTTCTGTCATCTCCTATCACTTTTTCCATATTTACCATGATCAAAGGAATCTTCCCCAAACCGATGGATTGATTACTTTATTCTATTCAAAATTATAATATGTAAAGAGATATTCTAAGTATATTTCAAAACAGTTATTACATACTGAAGAATTTTCCAAATCAATTTTCTTAGCAATCATTTTTTTTCTGTGTTAATGTGTAATTCAGCTAAGATCTTTATGAAATTATCTTAATTTCATTTTGAGTATAATAAGAATTAATAAGCTTTTACTAAATCTACAAAAGAGGCTCATGCTTCTACTAAGATGTCTAGTCTGATTCTCTATTCTTTCTTTTATTTCTATCTTTTTTTAAAAGAAAGAGGAAGGAAAAAAACATATATTTGGCACAGATTCTTTTCATCTTGTCTACAGTTTAGAAAATGCTGAGCTCATTCCTTTTTGCTAAATGATGTGATTGAAAGTATAAACCTTGAAACCAGTTAGAAGCTTATGTCTCACTTTAAGCAAAATCTCCTTCTCATTTCTACCACCCTGACCCTTATTCTCGGTATTCATTATCAGTCCTCTGTGGATATCTTTATTACGTTTGTCCAAATATGTATGTTTCTCTGCATTCATCTGGGAATTAATTTCAGGCAGGGATTTTCAGCAAGAAGAATTCTCAGCATGATATTGGAATTAAAAAATATTTGTTGAGCGAATATTCAGTGAATGAGCAAATGAACAAATTTGATGTTCATTCTAAATACCTTCTACTTTGGAAACCAGGACTGTGATGCTTACAAAAAAATTATTTGGCATCTCACAAAGCCCCATTGGTTTAATATCAAAAGAAATAATGACTGCAAACACCCATTGCAAAAGAACCAGGTATTAGCATTGAGAGCCAGAAACCAGCTCACTAGAAGCCAACTCACAAGTCAAATAGATAAACTTTCGTCGAAAGAAAGTGCATCCTGCAGAAATAGATCAAGTAATGCATTTTTCAAGAACTGGTTCTGAGCAGTACTTTAATTTTCCAGAGGAATAGATGCTACAAATTTTATTTATTCAGGTACCTACTGCGATCTATACCTCTGGCCCTAGAGTAAAAAGAGAGTGTCCATCTGCCTCAAAGACACAGAGCTTGCTATCTGGAGGGCTAGGAAGGGACTAGAACATTCCAACCCAGGCCTCCAGGATACAGGAAATAACTTCACAATTTCTAAAGAGAACAGACATAAGGGAAACTTTAAAAGTAGCACATTTCTTTTGCTTTTAGAAGTTCCCTAAATCTTCTGACGTTAGAATTTTCTAAGAGTGCTGCGATAGTCAGATTTCCATTTCGGAAAATACCCTTTATTTTAAGTGAATTGGGGTATGGAACACATAGCCTGGATAAAAACTCATGAAGCCAAATATATTCACATTCTGAACAACATCCAAAAAGAAAATCAAGATTTTCACTGGATCTTAGTCATTCAGAAAAAGGAAGGCAGGGGGGTAAGATAATTTATTTCCCTTATGTAATCTCGTCACTCATAACATCATAATGTGTAGAGCACACTTTGGAGAAATTGAAAACAAAATACTGGGCTCAAAAATTGTTGGCATAATGTCACTGTGTCAAAACCAAAACAAACAAACAAAAAGACACAATTCAATTCATATTATGTTACATTCGATAAAAGGAGGGGTTTTCCAGTGTTAATCAATTTTAGTATATTGGAAAGTCAACAGTAGCATATCTGTAACAATTGTGTATTTTTTCATTCAGATAAGTCTTTGATCATGCTTCTATAGTATTATGTTAATTTTAACTCCCTTAGCATCTCTGAAAGACCATGTTGGTGCTGCAATATGCATCCTCTCAATTCAGATCCACTGAGAACAAGAGTTCTAGTTTCTTCTCATTGCAACCCCTTCACTCAACATACATTTCATAGAACAGCAGATGCATAAATGTTGATTAACTTATATTAAACGTGAGTTAATTAAGATTTAAAAGATAAATTTAAGGAGAATCCTCTTTAGTAACATATTCCAAATTCTCAAAAGGTGGAATTTTTGTTGTTACATCCACAGAGAAAATGTTTTAAAAGGGTATTACCTAACAATCTTCCTTATAATTATTCTCAGTCTACTGTTACACCAACATTATTACAACTAACTTACATTATTTGCATAATTATCACTCTATAGAGTGTATTAATAGTTTAGGTATAACTTTGACATATACATCTCATTTCATCATGTTAATACTATTCATATAAAGATTAACAGAAAATAGGCTGGGAGCGGTGACTCACTCCTGGAATCCCAGCACTTTGGGAGGCCGAGGCAGATCACTTGAGATCAGAAGTTCGAGACCAGCCTGGCCAACTTGGCAAAACTCTGTCTTTACTAAAAATACAAAAATTAGCCAAGCAAGGTGGCCGACACCTGTAATCCCATCTCCTTGAGAAGCGGAGGCAGGAGAATTGCTTGAACCCGGGAGGCAAATGTTGCAGTGAGCTGAGTGTGTGCCACTGCAGTCCAGCCTGGGCAACAGAATAAGACTCTGTCTCAGAAAAAAAAAAAAAAAAAAAAAGATTAGCAGAAAATATACTTAAATACCTCCCAAAATGCTCTTTATTTGGGATATATAAATACAAACATATTTAAAACTACCACCAACCTTTCTAACCTCCTCTTAGAGATACTATTTGTGTTACATCTGAAACAGTCAAAGGAATATGAGAAATAAACCTTTCTAAAGAGATGTAGTATTTTTGTTTCTCCTAGAAATAAATTTAAAATTAAAGTAGAAAACAAACCATAATTCTAGAATTCTGAAAAATAGAAGAGTAGAGCACCTTCTCATGATAACATAAAAATTATAAACTAACAACAAAGGAACAGCTAGCAGCCTGATGGGAAAGTTAATAAATATCTATTTAAAAATGTAAAAATTATCATTGGAATGTATGATAATAGTAGCACAAAGAAATCAAAGAGCGAGGAATGAAAACATACTGTTTTAACTCTTGCACTGTAAATGGGGTGGTATAATGTTAATTGTAAACTGTAGAACAACAATAAAACAAAACACTCAAATAGTTATTAGTAGTAAGCCAATAGTGGATAAAAAGTGAAATCAAAAGCAGGGAAAAAGCAAAAAAGAAAAAAAGTGTTGAAAGAAAAAATACAAAGTAAACTGTATGGTGCTAGATTCAAATTCAGCCATAACAATAATTACTTTAAATGTAAACAGTCTAAGCACTCGAATTTAAAGTCAAGAGTTGTCACATTGGATTTAAAAAAATAAAGACCTCAATGGATGGAAACTCACATTAGAAAAAATATATGAAATATACATATTATATATTATATATATTTATGCATATACACTTTATACACACAATCTGTATATTTGTGTGTATAAAGTAAAAGGATCGAAAAACAGCTACTATTTTAAACACTAATTAAAAGAAAGCTTGAGGGCATACATTAACTGTAGACCAATCAGACATTAGAACAAAGAACTATAATCTAGGATAAAGAACACTTCCTAATAATAAAGGGATCGATTCATCAAGGTGATATAAAAACTCTAAATGTGGCCGGGTGCAGTGGCTCACACCTGTAATCCCAGCACCTTGGGATGCCGAGGTGGGCGGATCACTTGAGGTCAGGAGTTCAAGGCTAGCCTGGCCATATGGTGAAACTCCATCTCTACTAAAAATACAAGAAATAGCTGGTAATGATGGCACACACCTGTAGTCTCAGCTACTCGGGAGACTGGGGCAGGAGAATCGCTTGAACCTGGGAGGCAGAGGTTGCAGTGAGCCAAGATCACGCCACTGCACTGTAGCCTGGCCATTGCGGTTAGACTCTGTCTCAAAAATAAATAAATAAAGATAAAAAAACTCAGAATGTGTATGCACTCAATGGCAGAGGTACAAACTATACAAAATACATTTGTTAAGAAAATAGAAAGCAGATACAGAAAAAGTTGCAATTTTAGTTGGGTATTTCAACACTCTTCTCTGAAAAATTAAAGGAGTTTTGTAGAAAAAATAATAACATTTTTAAAGAAAGTTCAGAGAAAATCAGTAAAGATACAGAATAACTGAACAATTCTGTCAACCAATTTAACCTTTTTGATATTTTAGAACGCTCCATTCAACTATAGCAGAATGTGCCTTCTTTTAAAGCATACACAGAACACTTACAAAGATAACCGTTTTTGTCATAAAAAGTTTAAATAAATATAAAAGGATTCAAATCATATAAATATGTTCTTTGACTACATCAAAGTAAACTGAAACTCAATAACAGAATAATATCAGAATAATCGTCCAAATATTTGCAAATTAAACAAAATATTTTTAAACAACTTAAGGATAACATAAGAAAATTCAGTGGAAACTAGAAGATATTTTGAACCCAATGAAAATGAAAATGAAACATATCAAAATCTGTGGAATTTACCTGAAGCAGTGTTTAAAGAAAAACATATAGCATTAAATGTATATTAGAAAAATAAGTAAGATTTCAAACAAAAGACCTCAAATTCTGTCTTAAGAATCCAAGGAAAGATGATTAAATTATCCCCAAGACATGAAGAAAGAAAGGAATAATAAAGATTTAAAAATTAATAAGGCCGGGTGCGGTGGCTCACGCCAGTAATCCCAGGACTTTGGGAGGCTGAGGCGGTCGGATCACGAAGTCAAGAGATTGAGACCATACTGGTTAACACGGTGAAACCCCATCTCTATTAAAAATACAAAAAATTAGCCGGGCGTGGTGGTGGGCACCTGCAGTCCCAGCTACTAGGGAGGCTGAGGCAGGAGAATGTCATGAACCCCGGAGGCAGAGCTTGCAGTGAACAGAGATTGTGCCACTGCACTCCAGCCTGGATGACGGAGCAAGACTCTGTCTCAAATAATAATAAATAAATAAAATAAAATAAAAATTAATGAAATGGGGAATCAAACAGCGATGAAAAAATCAATGAAGCTAAAAGCCACTTCTCTGAATAAAAGTCAATAAATTCATTATCTTCTAGCAAGAATGACAAAGAAAAAATGGGATACAACATTATCAGGAATAAAAAAGATATTACTACAATGGATATTAAAATGTGATAAGGAAACATCAAATAAACATCTTAATGCCAAGAAATTTGAATACAGAAAAAAGAATATATTCCTTCAAAGACACAAGCTAGGAAAAAAATAATGCACTAGTTAAATAACTCTACATCTATTAAAGAATTTAAATCTAGAGTTAAAAATCGTTCACTGGTTAATTCTACTAAGTCTTTAAGTAAGAAATAATGCTGATTCTTCACAATCTTTTCCAGAAAAGTGAAAAATTAACGCTTCCCAGCTTATTTTATGAAGCAAGGATTATCCTGCTTTCAAAATGAGCAAAGCTATTACAGAAACTCATGTATCACTGTAAACCACATCCTGCATCCCACTTCACTGTGACTTAACACTGTGTTGGTTCATTATCACGCTGCTAATAAAGACATACCCTAGACTGGGTTATTTATGAAGGAGAGAGGTTTGCCTCACAGTTCAGCATAACTGGGGAGGCCTCAGGAAACTTACAATCATGGCAGAAGGGGAAGAAAACATGTCCTTCTTCACATGTTGGTAACAAGGAGAAGTGAAGAACAAAGTGGGTGCAAACCCCTTTTTAAAACCTTTAGATCTCCTGACAACTCACTATCACGAGAACAGCATGGAAGTAACTGGCCCCATGATTCAACTACCTCCCACTGGGCCCTCCCATGACACATGGGGATCATGGAAACTACAGTTCATGATATGTGGGTGGGAACACAGCCAAACCATATCACACAGTATCCTGGTATAACTCTACCACTGCATCTGTCAAGTGTAATTGTATGTTTATTTGCACATCTCACTCACTAAACTAAAATCAACTTTAAAATAAGCACTATTTATTTATCAGATTCCTCAGCATCTAACATATAATGCATGTTTAATTAAGAAATAAGTGTTGTCAGGGCGCGGTGGCTCACACCTGTAATTCCAGCACTTTGGGAGGCCGAGGTGTGCGGATTATGAGATCAGGAGTTTGAGACCAGCCTGGCCAATATGGTCTCTCCTAAAAATACAAAAACTACTCAGGTGTGGTGGCATGCACTTGTAGTCTCAACTACTTGGGAGGCTGAGGCAGGAGAATCGCTTGAACCTGGGAAGTGGAGGTTGCAGTGAGCAGAGATCATGCCACTGCACTCCAGCCTGGGCAACAGAGCAAGATTCTGTCTCAGGAAAAAAATAAAGTAAAAGTGGATCAAGGGTATGTTCGTTTTCTGAGGAAGGAAATTTACTTTCACTTACTCTTTATACCATGATATGTTCACCATTGACCTGCTACCTTTTTCAAGAATCCACTGAATTTCTCTCTAGTTTCCTATTAGTTGAGTGTTCAGATGAATTGATATTTACATTTTTCAATCAGAGCTCATTGCCTGTCAATAAATGCTTTTTTTCTATTGTTTTCCAAATCCAGCAAAATATCTCCCTCCCCTGAGAAGGAAAGATATTTGTACTTACAGTGCCATGTGCAACAACTTTGTTATTTTGTTGCACAGCTTCCTTTACCTACATAAAGATCCTTTTAGAGCAAATAAAGGTCAAATTCATTTTCTCCTTGCTCTCACTATGTCCCTCTAGGTATGGATTCAAGTCTATTAAAATAGATCTTCTGTTTTGTTGCTCTTGTGCTGTGATTCAAAATGTGCCAGCTATTAATTTCAAAAGCATTGGGAAAACACAGGAGACTTCTTAACTCTCCTTTTGGTCCCGGCAGGATTCTTGTAAGTGAGCTTCCTTTGCACAGTGCAGGCCAACCATCTTACTTGGAGTTGAACACTTCATTACAGAAATATTCGTGTTCCCCAAAATGACACTGGGGTGGAAAATAATTTAAATGGAAAATCCCCGTAGCTATTTTAATGTAAGGGAGTGCCAAGTGTATGTCAAAAAAAAAGTGGGCTGCTGGCTAACAGATAACAAGTACAATATGTAAATATGCAGAGAATAAAGGAATAGTTACTAAGACTTGAAATATCAGATTTAAGTAGTTTTTATCGATTCTCTCTCAAAGACAAAATATCTACTCCCTATTATTGCCCTAGAAAATTAAGTAGTGTTTTGTATCTGTCCTTATTTTTCCTATGTGACCTATTTTTTAATGCTTCAACATTAATTCTATAATCATTCAGCCCGTATTCTATGCTAGACACCCCGCCATACATAGGCACACATATACAAAAATCACATTTTCTGCCAAGACTTTGATATAAGTCTTGGTTTTGATCTATAACAAGAGCATCGCTACCTCATTACGAATAAGAAAAATATCATGATAATGCCACAACCATTTCTAAAATGGTAGAAAGCAAAAGCACAAAAATAGGAAATAAGAAATAGGGGCTTAATAGTAATTTGCAATAAAAATAACCATGGGATTATAGGAATGCCTTATTTTCGAGTAGTAATTGTAATAGTAAAAATAATAGTATCATGAAGGTAAAAGTAATGGCAACAGCAGAGATAGTAAATTCATACACATCTTAAACAATTACAAGGTAACAGGTCTTGTGACAAGGGTTTTATGTAAATCAGCACATTTAATTTTTATAATAAGATCATCAGACGTATGCTACTATTATCTCCATTTTACAGATGAGGACGCTAAGTGGAAGAGAGGTTTGAGAAGTTTCCCAGGGTTTCACAGCAAGCACCCAGTCAAATTGAGACTGAGAATCTGAGTCTGAGGTTTCCAAAGCCTATCTAAATGGTGTGTAGAGACAGGCAGAACTGGATACACTTGGTCTTTATTACTTACTACCGAATAAATGGAAGCAACTTCAGGGCTTAGAAATGTTTTTTCTAGAAAGAGCCAGATAATACATATTGTAGGCTTTATGGACCATACGGGCTTTGTCACAAGCACTCATTTCTGCCACTGTAGAGTGAAACCAGCCATAGACAACAGAACATTTTTATTTCCCAAAACAGCCTGACCCTTGACTTACAAGGGTTATTTATTCTGAGCTTCAGATATTTTTGTCATCAAAATGGCAATGATTCTACATTTCTGGATTGTTGTAATTATTTTAAATATACATCTAAAGAATGTAGTATGGCAAATATTATGTGCTCAATACATGGTAACTTAAGGTTTCATTGCTATTTTATTAATTTCTCTTCTTTCTAAGCTGCAAAATAATCTCTGTATTTTTTGCCTTTCAATAAAAAGTTTATCAAAAAACAATGAGAATACCCTCTTCATGTATAAAGCTGAATGTGTGTGTATGTGAGTATGCATGTGTGTAAAATATGCTGCTATGGGGGGATAAATTAATTCAAGTTTTTAGAAAACTTCTCATGCATATAATCTGCAGTTGCTAAAAATGCCAAAATCAGAAACATGCAGACTCAAATCTTACCAAGCTAGACCCTAGTAGGAAAAATGACTTGTGTATAAATATCTATCCAAAACTGTAGAATTTATTTTCTTTTAATACCACTGTAATAGTTATAAATTGTATTGTAAGAAGTGATTTTTGTTGTCTGTTTCTCTCATTATTAGCTTGTGATCTCCTTGATGACTGGGGTGGCCTGCCTCAGAGTTCAGTATAGAAACTTACTCATAGTTTTAAGTGTTTGTGTGGAAATGAATAAACAGTGTTAGAGAAAGTAGTAAGTCATGTAAGTTGATAAGATAAAAAGCCTCTGATTAGAATGATGCAAGAAAATTTAAATCATCCACCAAATTTTGTTAAATATATGCTCCATGGGGGCGGGGGGGGGGGTGGAGGAGGAGGAGGAGGAGGAGGATCACTTCAGCCCAGGAGTTTGAGGTGTTTGAGGAAGAAACACATGAGATCTGTATGTGTGTGTGTACACACACCAAGGAAAGGCCTTGTGAGGAAATAATTAGGAAGAGAGCCCTCACTGAGAAACTAATTATTCTGGCATCTGGATCTCGGATTCTGTTTTCAGAATCATGAGAAATAAATGTTTCTGGTTTAAGCAACCCAATCTATGGTAATTTGTTATAGCAGCCCAATCTTACGGGGACAGAGTCATAGGCTCTTTCTATTATTCTCTTCTGCCATATTTTAGCCTAGCGCTACCTAATATGTAGTCCATGGGCAAGCAGCATCAGAATCACCAGAAGTGTGTCAGAAGTGTAAATGTATGGGTAAATTCACCTTAACCTACTGAATCAGAGCCCAGATTCCTAGTTGTTTTTCTTAAGCATGTTAGAAGTTGAGAGCCATAGCTTTAGCCAAGTTTTCATCTTCATACTTGCTTCCTCATAGCAGCAAAATGGTGTCTGAAGTTTCAAATACCCTCCTTATGTATTTGTAGAACAAAGGAAGAATAACTGTATTCAGTAGGTTTTGTTTTGCTTTGTTTTTCTGGTAATGTATGTAGGAAGGTGTCTCTGAAAAAAACAGAAAATAATTTGATGAGAAATCACCATTCAACCTAACAATTTCATTACTGGATATATCCTCAAAGTTAAATAATTCTCTACCACAAAAACACTTGTACTGATATGTTTATTGCAGCACTATTAATACAATAGCAAAGACATGGAATCAACCTAGATGCCCATCAGTGGTAGAATGGATGAAGAAAATATAGCACATACATTCCATTGAATATTACACAGCTGTATAAAAGAATGAAATCATGTCCTTTGTATCAACATGGGTGCAACTGGAGGCCATTATCCTAAGCATATTAATGCAGAAACAGAAAACAAAACACTGCATGTTCTCACTTATAAGGGTGAGCTAAACATTGAGTACACAGGGACATAAAGATGGGAACAATAGACAGTGGAGACTACAAAAGTGGGGAAAGTGGAGGAGGGCAAGGGCTGAAAAGCTTTGTAGTAGGTATGAAGTTCACTATCTGGGTGGCAGGGTCAATAGAAGCTTATATCTCATTACCATACAATATATTATTGAAACAGAGTTTCACATGTATCCCCATGAATCTAAAAGAAAAAGAGAAAGAAAAGGAAAAGTAATGAGATGGAAATGGGAACTACTATAAAGATAGTTGTTGGAGTGTAGATAGGGAAAAAGGGTGAGAGACTGTGATGAAATTCAAATGTCAGTAAAAACAAACAAACAAAAATTACTCAGAGTAATAATGCCAGTGGCACAAATTATACCCTACTGCTAATAGTGGCCGTGTATTCATTGTTATATGGATATTAATAGTGCCAGCCTTGTAATAAATTAATGTAATAATAGTTTGGATGCTGATCATTAGAGGGTAGGGACAGCATCAGAATTGTATTTCTGGAAAATAAGCTTAACAGCATTTAAGAAACACTGCTGTAAAACTCTTTTCTCTCAGCTTGACCATAGAATGAGACTCTCCATGTGCGGCGAAACAGCTGATAGTTGCAGCTTTTTCCTGTGTCCCTAGTTTCATTTTCGCTTAGAAATATATTATTAATGACCACTGTCACCAAGAATAGGCAAACAACTTTTTAATGTCACTTAGTATAGTTGAGACAAGATTTTTACTTTATTTTATGTATTTTGAGACAGATTCTTACTCTGTAGCCCAGCTTGGAGTGCAGTGGCATAATCACAGATCACTGAAGTCTTGACCTCCCGGACTCAAGCAATCCTCCAGCCTCAGCTTCCCCAATAGTTGGGACTATATGCATAAGCCACCATGCCTAGCTAATTTAAAAAAAAAAAAAAAAAAAAAAAAAATTTGGAGAGACAGGGCCTATGTTGCCCAGGCTGGTCTGGAACTTCTGGGCTTGAGCAATCCTCCTTTCTTAGCCTTCCAAAGTGGTGAGATTACAGGCATAAGCCACTGTGCCCAGCCAAGAGACAAGACTTTTAAACTGGTTCTTCAAATGGAGTCCCCAATGCAGATCTACTGCAGACCCCTGGACCGGCATGCTAGCCCTCGCTCCGATGTTAATGACATCAAAGGCACCCCTCCCGAGGAAATCTCAACTGCACAACCCCTACTACACCCCAATTCAGCAGGAAGCAGTGAGAGCAGTCGTCAGCCAGCCTCCCCAACAGCACTTGGGCTTTCCTGTTGAGAAGGGGGACTGAGAGACAGGACTAGCTGGATTTCCTAGGCCGACTAAGAATCCCTAAGCCTAGCTGGGAAGGTGACCGCATCCACCTTTAAACATGGGGCTTGCAACTTAGCTCACACCCGACCAATCAGGTAGTAAAGAGAGCTCACTAAAATGCTAATTAGGCTAAAACAGGGGGTAAAGAAATAGCCAATCGTCCATCACCTGAGAGCACAGAGGGAGGGACAATGATCAGGATATGAACCCAGGCATTGAGCTGCCAATGGCTACCCTCTTTGGGTCTCCTCTCTTTGTATGGGAGCTCTGTTTTCACTCTATTAAATCTTGCAACTGCAAAAAACAAAAACAAACAAACAAAAAAAACCAGCCTGACCAATATGATGAAACCCTATCTCTACTAAAAATACAAAAAAAAAAAAAAAAAAAAAATTAGCTGAGCGTAGTGGTGGGCGCTTCTAACTCCAGCCACTCGGGAGGCTGAGGCAGGAGAATCCGGGAGGTGGAGATGGCAGTGAGCCAAGATGGTGCCACTGCACTCCATCCTGGGTGACAGAGCGAGACTGTCTCAAAAAATATATATATTTAGAAAGACAAAAATAAGTAAAGAATATAAGTGTAACCATATAATATGGATCAAAATATGTCACTTTCTGGCTTATTTATTGCTAGCTTAGGAAAAGGTATGCTTTAGAGTTTCCCACCCTGAATTTCCCTGAAGAAACTTAAGGACTCCTTGAAGGCCTGTTCTGTGTGGGAGAACAGAATAGAGTTTACCCTTAAAGGTATCATGTGTGTGTCTTTTCTTCTGCCCTCGTATGTCTCCTGCACAGAACGAGGCCAAGAGATACTTTTTCGACATGTTTTACCTTCAGTTTTCACTGTCACTCCAGCTGAAGTGCAGTGGCTCGATCATAGCTCACTGCAACCTCAAACTCCTGGGCTCAAGGGATCCTCCTGCTTCAGCCTCCCAAATAACTGGGACTACAGGTGTGTGCAATTGTGTCTGGCTAAAGCTCAACTTCAGAATTCAAGTTCCCTCTCCTTGGGGCCACTTCATTACTGTATGAGGGGTAATGAGAAAGTCAAACGTAATATTAAAAATTTTACTCAGAGTAGTAATGCCAGTGGCACAAATTATACCCCACTGCTAATAGTGGCCATGTTTTCTTTGTTATATGGATATTAATAGTGCCACCCTTGTCATTTGTCATAAATTAAATTCCCATACATGTGTGCATGTGTGATAAGGGATAAATTATCATGTTGTTTGTAATCACGCTTTATTATAAACTATTTCAAATATATGAAAAAGTTTCATGCTTTAATGAGTTTTAACTTTTTTTTAACATTTTGCCATTATTACTCCAGGTATTATTAACAATTAAAACCATACCATAGCCCCTTTTGTATACTTTATCCATCTTATATCACCCTTCCTTTCAAACTAACTTGTTACATAACTCTCATTCCCATTAGATGATATCTAAATACCCTCCCCTAGACTTGGCCCCAGGATATCATCCACGGAAGTGGTGTCTCTCTCTAAGACCTGTTCAAAAGAAGTGAAGGTATCTCTTTCTGGCCCATGTTTATATGAGTATTCAAATGTGTGTTAGTTCGTTCAAAATGGATACTACTGTTTTGCTCATATGTCAACTTTAAATAAATGGCATTATCTGCTTGTATCATTCAGTGTATTCATTAGGGTAAAGTAGGCTGGTAAAAAAAATAGACTCAGTATTTCAGTAGTTTAACAATTTGTTGATTTCAGACTTGTATAGTAGTCAAGAAAGGGTGTTCATCTCAGCTAGGATGGCTCTCCTCTGTAAGGATTATTCACACCCAGAGTGACAGTGGTCCTGCCATCTTCTGTATTTGTTTTCTATTGCTGCATAACAAACTAGCACACACTTAGTGGCTTAAAATAACACCCATTTGTTTTACTCAGCGATCTGGAGGTTCGAAGTGGAGATACAATATGACTAAATTCTCTGCTTTTTGTTTTCCAATGAGAGAATCAAGGTGTTGGCCTGACTGTGTGTGTCTTTCTGGAGGCTCTAGGGATTTTACTTCCAAGCTCATTCAGGACAATGGCAGAATTCCCTTCCATGCTGAGGAACTGAGATTCCAGTATTTTGCTGGATGTCAGCCAGCTCTTTGTCAGCTCACAGAGGCCACCTTCATTTCTTGCCCCCCTCCCTCTTCAAAGCCAGCAACTGATAATATCTCTCAGGTCAAATTCCTCTCAAACTTCAAATCTCCATTAAGAACCTAATTCTTTTTAAGGTCTCATCTGATTAGGTCAGACTGACCAAAGACAATATTTCTGTCAACTAAAAGAATTTTTGTCATTCATTCTCTCTCTCTCTCTCTCTCTCTCTCTCTCAGCTTAAGGTCAACTGATGTAGGGCCCTAATTACATTGGTAAAAGTTCTTCACAACAGCACCTATACTGACATTTGATTGAATCACTGGATCAACACAAGGGGGCAGAAAATCATGTGGGGGATCATTGAATTATGCCTGTCATATTTTCAGTATATGGCTTTCAGAGTTGTCCTGGGTATTAGCTATCGTAGTCAGGGAAAAAAGTATAGAGGTATAGAGGATAATTCATAAGATGTATTTAGTAGGCCAAAATGGGAAGTAGCATATTGCATCTGTGTTTACATTCTACACACAAAAAAAATATAGTCGTGTGTTTTAGCTAATGTCCAAAGAAGCTTAGATGTGCTTTCTGACACTGTATGCAAGAAGAAAATGATTTTGGTGGCTTGAGAGCAATCTCCATATTCTTCATGAATTTGAGGCTCTCGCATTCATTCATTCTCTCTCTCTCTCTCTCTCTGTCTCTCTCAGCTTACTTTCTGGGTCTAGTGATTTTGTGGTAATGTCTGCAAACTCACAAGACCCTCTGTCACTACTATTTACATGTAAATTTTATATGTGACTCTGGGGGAAAAATAAGTAGAAAGCAGCTTGTTTCAGGATCTGTTCAGAGGCTCTTTGTCCTCTGCCTTTATTGGCAGAGATCTTTATAAAAGCTGCAGCCACAGGCAGTGGTTGACAGGGACCCCCACTCTATCCCCTGCTTTAAGCAGTTGGCCTTACTCAGAACCCCCACTTTGTGCCAGGTATTTTTGTTGTTCTTTTCTGGTAATTACTCTAGGAGTCATACTCACAGCCTAGCCCCCTTTTGCTGTTTTTGGACTTCGATGTGACCAATACCATAGTTTATCTTCTGATGACCACTTTCTTTCCATGTACTTTTTGGTCCATGAAGATATTTATCTTAATTTTAAATGTTCTCTTTTCATGTTTTAACTATCATTGGTTTATGCTGAAGAAGAGCTGAAGACTCAACACTAAATTCACAAATGCCATCTTTACCAGACATATATGGATAATGATTTAACTTGAGTCCTGTGGGTCTGATTCCATGGTGTACTATTTCTCCTGTTATTTGTTTTATGTTCCGTTTCTTTGGCATTCGTTGAACTACAGATGCACGATTTCAATCTCTACCTCTGTTGTCATGTGACATTTGCCCTGTATAAGTCTGTGTCTTTTCTCTTTTTATGAGGACACCATTCATATTGGATTACAGTCTACACAAACTCATTCATATTGGATTACAGTCTACACAAACTAACAATGATCTAATCTTAACTTCATTACATCTGCAAAGGCTTTGTTTCCAAATAAGATCACATTCACAGGTACCAGGAGCAAGGACTTCAACATGTCCTTTGGGAAACTGAATTCTATTCACAGAACTCTTCATGTGTCTTGTTCTTTTGATTGTGAATACCAGAAAATTTATTTGAAAGACTATTAAAATAATTTGAGACCTAGAATGATAGTAATTTCCTCCAGATTTAATTTGCTTAGGGAAAATGACTAAGGATGTAATCAATCAAGGATCCAAATAATCCAATTTCAGTGTTTAAGACAAGTCAAAACTTGCCTTGAGTTACTGAGAGGGCTTACTTCACACTTAACTTGTGGTTCACTCTTGCTCTAAAATTTAACCATTTATAGTACAAATCCAAGATGTAGGAGGTTCACTAGTCCTCCAACCCAAGCTTGGTGGATCCAGGGCTCCAATTTTTGTTTGTACATCCTGAGAAATGATAAAATGCAGGAATTACGTCTTTAAGTTTCTTTCTTAGATTTTAACTTGTCACCACTTTTCTAATGTTCTCATGTCTTCAAGCTATATTTTTAACCATACATTTTGTCTAATTTAGTGTTAATTTTTTAGATGAAACAATGATTTATTTAAATTAGTCAATCAATATTCTGTATATATTTTAATATTTTAATATTCACTATCAAATATAGATAAATATTCATGATGTTACCTTGACATACTGTTCGTGTACATTTTACATGTTGGAAGTCCATCAGTTAGGTCAAGGAAAAATATATGTTATTATACTAGCAAAATATTGTCATAATTAATTAGGATGATATACGGGTTTAATTTTATGAATAAAAATAATTTAAAACTTTCATATAACTCAAAAATGGAGATGTAATTTGCCAGTTAATACAAAGACATAATTTATTAGATAATATTTAAAAACTTTATTATTTTGAAGTAGAAAATGTTCATAAGGTATAATTAATAAGAAAAAGTAATGAAAATTTGAGTATATCTTAATCCTAGTAAATAAATAATTTCTGTGTATTAGCCTTCCTAAAATTAAATTATACATGTATATATATTTACATGACTTAATTAAGTTAAAGACATGAGTCTGCAGTGAGCCTAGATCGCGCCACTGCACTCCAGCCTGGTTTACAGAGAGAGATTCTGTCTCAAAAAAAAAAAAAAAAAACAGAAAGAAAAGCCTAATTAGGGAATTTGTAACATCTGGTGAGTATAAAATAAAAGCAGAATATCACTGTTTACGTCTTTTGCCCACTTTTTAATACGGTTGTTTATTTTTGTCTTGTAAATTTGTTTAAGTTTCTTATAGATGCTGGATATTAGACATTGGTCAGGTGCATAGTTTGCAAATATTTTCTCCCATTGTGTGGGTTGTCTGTTTACTCTGTGGATAATTTCTTTTGCTGTGGAAGCTCTTTAGTTTAATTAGATCCCATTTGTCAGTTTTTGCTTTTGTTGCAATTGCTTTTGGCATCTTTATGAAATCTTTGCCTATGTCTATGTTCTGAATAGTATTGCCTAAGTTTTCTTCTACGGTTTTTATAGTTTGGGACTTGGTAGAAGAGTTGCCACCACTCCTACAAAAACTATTCCAAAAAACTAAGGAGGAGGGACTCCTCCTCACCTCATTCTATGAGGCCAGCATTATCCTGATACCAAAACCTGGCAGAGATACAAGAACAAGAAAAAAGAAAGCTTCAGACCAATGTCCTCGATGAACATTGATGCAAAAATCCTTAACAAAATACTGGCAAACCATATCCAGCAGCACATCAAAAAGCTTATTCACCATGATCAACTAGGCTTCATCCCCAGGATGCAAGGCTGGTTCAACATATGTAAATGAATAAGTGTGATTCATCACCTAAGTAGAACTAAAGACAAAAATCACATGATTATCTCAATAGATGCAGAAAAGGCCTTTGATAAAATTCAACATACTTCATGTTAAAAACTCTCAATAAACTGGGTATTGAAGGAACATACCTCAAAATAATGAGAGCCATCTATGACAAACCCACAGTCAATATCATACTGGAAGCATTCCTCTTGAATACCACTGCAAGACAAGGATGCCCTCTCTCAACACTCCTGTTCAAAATAGTATTGGCAGTTCTATCCAGGGCAATCAGGCAAGAGAAATAAATAAAGGGTATTCAAATAGGAAAAGAGGAAGTCAACTATACCTTATATAAATACCTGATCTTGTACTTTTGATTCAGATATATTAAAGAATAAAAATAGTATGAAATAAATAAAACTATTGAAGTAAGTGATGTATCCTTAAAAAGAAAGCATGTTCCTTCACTTCACCATCTACATTGAAAGCCAACACCTACTTAGAATCACAAATAGGCAGTACAATGATTTTAGAAGTAATCTAGTAGCTGACAGCAGAGAAATTATTGTTTTCGCACCATAATAATCAAACTTACAAAATTTGACCACTACAATTTCAATATGAAAAGTTTAATAATATTTATACTTGCAGTAATATTTAAGATTTGTTTCTGTATTCTAAAAGTTCATTGTAAGATGGAAATATCAAGGTTCAGCTGACTATTAATTTTAACATTAAGTCATCTGGCATTTAGCTAAAATGCATATTCAGTTGCATGTCAAAATATGTAGTTGTATTTTTAAAACTGGTTTCCCTTTTCTTTCTTTTCCCTTTCACCTTCTGTTGTGCAATGTACGCATTGGTAGTCTTTTGTTTTGTTTTGTTTTGTTTTTTTTGACGTGGAGTCTCTCTCTGTCACCCAGGCTGGAGTGACCAGCCTGGAGTGGTGCGATCTCAGCTCACTGCAACCTCCAGTAGCCTTAACTTTAGATTTTAGCCTATAGCTTTTACAATGTTGATTCAAGATTACAAAGGCCCAGAAGAGTGGAAGTCCAAAACTCTTGGACTTGATTTGGTTACACTAATTAATGGGAATCAGAATCATCTATTTTTGAATATAAGAAAATGCATGTGCATACATACACATATGTGCCTGAGTATATTTTGTACACAATGAACACTTAGGGCCATATACTTCACCTCACTGCCCATTGATAGAAGCATAGTCCATAGGCCAGGTAATCAGATTCATAAACATAGGATTATCAACCCTAAAAAAGTAAAATAAATATTCAGGTACATTTGAGAAATTATTAATGGCAGCAGCATTCACATTAAGATTGAAATCACTAAAGAGATTTTAGAAATGGTAGGTGGTAGCAGCATAGCTTTGGATGCCTTTAACTATCAATATAAAAACAAAGAGGGCAACTAAATAGAAATACGAAAAACCTACTAAATACTAAAAACAGACAACTTATACAAAAAAAATAAATAAATAAGTGACAAGTCAACCTCCTGAGCTCCAAAGCACTAGTGGTAAACACAAACAACCAACAGCCATTTTATGTGCATGGTAACCATCTCTGTCTTTAAGAGAGCAAGGGGCTGCAATAGGACATCTAACGTACTAGAGAAGAGTGGCATCTCAAAACAGGCAATACATACTCATTATATAAAATAAGTAATAGAAAAATATCAAAGTCCAATATGATAAAAATTGTCATAAAAGAAATAGAATAATGAACAAAATAACATTTTATACAAAACAAAAGCACACCAGAAATACCTGCTCAAAGGACAGATCAAAACAATAACCTTTTGTATTGACAAAAGCTAACAAACATTAAGAAATAGATAGGTATAAACAACAACATAATTCAGAATTAGAAGAAAACTCATAAAGCAGATGACAGAACTCACAAAATATGTACATATATATTACTTTAAAAAGTATTCCAGATATTAGTTTGTGATAGGCACCCTCCAAGATAGACTTCAATGACTTTTGTCTTCTAATATTTGTATTTTTCTATAGTACTCCTTTACATTGACACAGAACTGATTAATAGAGTACTGTGGAAGAGATGACATGTGACTTATGAGACTAGACCATAAAAGGTATTGCATTTTCCTTTTACCCTCTTTGATCTCCTGTTTTGGGAGAAGCTATCTTCTACCTGTTGAGCTCATTCTGTTAGTACTGTGGAAAGGCCAAAACAGAGAGGAGCTGAGACCTCCTGCTGATCGCCTTCATCAGCTTGCCAGCCATATGCATTAGCTACCTTGAAAGCAAATCTTTCAGCCTTCAATTCTTCAAATAACTGCAACCGCCTAAGAATCTCCGAGTCAAACTGCTGAGCCACGCCATGCCAGAATTCTTGACTCAGAAAAAAATGGTGAGAAATAATGTTTATTATTCATTTAAGTCATTAAATTTTGTGACAACTTGTTATACAGCAGCAGAGAACTAATACAAAGGCTAAATTACAAGAAACCTAAGAGGGATAAACAAAATGATATTGCCATAGAAAACATAGAAGGTGCAAAGGAAGAAAAATTGAAAATCAACAAAAAATTAAGATAAAAAGCTTCCAAAAATACAAATATAAGGTATAGGCAGAAAAGATTAAGCTTACAGATGACAAGAATCTCTGAAAATCAAAGTAAGAGAACAGAACAACTATTATATTTCAAAAATAATTACATTAAAAAAAGACTTGAGATTACATATCAAACTGGACACTATGTAACTGAGAATGACCAACATCAAAATATAATGTTACAAAATAATGTACCTTTTTTTTTTTTTCTTTGAGACAGGGTCTCACTCTGTCGCCCAGGCTGGAGTGCAGTGGCGCTATCTCGACTGACTACAAGCTCTGCCTCTTGGGTTCATGCCATTCTCCTGCCTCAGCCTCCCGAGTAGATGGGACTACAGGGGCCCACCACCACGCCTGGCTAATTTTCTGTGTTTTTAGTAGAGATGGGGTTTCACTGTGTTAGCCAGGATGGTCTTGATCTCCTGACCTCGTGATCTGCCCGCCTTGGCCTCCCAAAGTGCTGGGATTACAGGCGTGCGCCACTGTGCCCGGCCAATAATGTAACTTTGAAGAAAAAGAATAATATATGAACCCTCCAAAGTAGCTAAGCTAAAAAGTGACTCTTAAGGGAAATAAAATTATTTCAAAACATTGTATGCTGGAATAAAATGGAATAGCATATTTCAGATGTTACAAGTATTAAGAGATAGTAAGGAGAAAATATGAACCACAGATTTTATATACAGCTCAACTGAGTTTCAAGTGGAAAGGAATGAACTGCTAGCAGTAACAGGCAAGAAAGATCAGGGAAATTTATTCCCATGATCTTTTCTTGAGGAACTTACTAGAAAACCCACTTTACCCTGTGGTTCTCAATCCACTCCCATCTCTCAAGTAGTAATCACTGCCTCAAATTTTTATTCCTTGTATTTTACAATTTTTTCATCCAGATATGCGTCTTCAAACCCTAGAGTTTTTCCTCCATTATCAAAATATGTATGTCTACTAATTTACAGGTTTCCTCTTCCTCCTTTTCTTGTCCTTAAAATGTATTATTTGAGGAGGTGGATCCATTTGAACTGTGTGTGTGTGTGTGTATGTGTGATAGGCATTCATTTATGTTAAATTTTGGTTGATACAGCAGGAAAACTGTGATCAAGTTGCTTAATCGTTATCAGTCTTGCTTTCTTCATCTATTTAATCAGCTAATAATACCTACCTCAGAAGGATTTTGACAGAATAAAATTAGGTAATCAAGTTTATTATATAGTATGATGCACAAAACTCAGTTCTCAATAAGTAATTGTCAAAATTTTTTTAATTGCTGACTTGCGAAAGAAGGAACATAAAAAATGACATGCAGTTCTTCAAGTGTATGTGATTGGGAAATTGATGAGGCTGTTGATTGCAAAGAGAAATCAATTTGTAGAGGGAAAAAGATAATTCAATTTTACTCATATGAATCCACATTTTGAAAAATATTTAATTGTCAATTATCCTAAAAAAATTATCAGGTAGAGTGCAGACTGTAGTTCTTCTCAGATGTCATTTTGTACTAGTGCTAGGATTTTGCACATCTCCAATGCAAGTGCTCAGGTTCAGTCCTGTCTCTCTGGTTCTTGCCACAAGGGGAATTAATTAAAGTGCTTTCTGTGGGTTCATTAACCCACTCATTAACCATGAAACTTTTTTGAGTATTTGCTATCCTATAACCCATCACACAAAACAGGAGAGGAGTGGACCAGATAACAGAAATACAGCTAATGGGTACTTTTTGCCAGTGTCCATGACTATAGAAAGCCAATCAGGGCTTTCTCCCCCATCACACATTGCTGCTTCACCATGGACGACTTAATCACCACATGGATATTCTGTCTGTCCATTTTTTAGGTGTGGCCATCTCTCTATATTCTTTTTAATACCATTAGTATTGTCATGGTTATCTCCAACTGTTGCCTTCTGGAAGGCAGGAATTGTAGATGGATTATCCATTACTAATTAACTGAAACTACTACTTACCACTTTATATTTTGAAAACTTTGTATTACCAAGTGCTACTCAGCTTCTTCCATGGCATGCATTATCAATATAACAAATTACTGCTGAAAATCATGTAATACTTTGCATTCTAACATAGATCATGAGTAAAATAGGACTTGATAACTAGTAATTTGCCTACCTGTTCTTTGTCATTAATCACATACTTAGGCCCATTTCCATGTTTGGATCACTCTGAAATTCACCACATTTTATTTTTGTTCACCATCTTGGAGTTTAAAATATATAATCATCCTTTCTATTATCTTAATATCTCCTAAGCATTAGCTGTATATCTTATTTATCTCCACACCACCTGATCCTTCCCTATCCCTTTTGCTCATCTAGTTAGCATATATAATGTTCAAAAGATGTTTACCTAATTGTGTTTTTCTCTCTGTGCTAATACATTTTCCCATTTTAAGCTATTATTTCCTCCCCATTTGACATAATGGAAAACAGAAGTCCATGATCAACGACTTTATTATTGGTCATAGTGAGAGTAAGGGACAAAGCCTGATCTAGAGTATAAGGCTCCAACTCAGATTTCAGTGCTATTCCCATGACACCAGTCCGTATGAATTGCCCAAAGTACACAGCTAGTTTGTAATGCACCTTTCGTTGTTGAAAAAAGATCTGGAAAAATACAGTTTTGTGATTCTGCTCTCCCCTTGGGATACAGGGTCTTTCTCTTCTCCTTGAGATAAAATGGGGACTAGGATCAAGCAGAGAAAAGAGTTGTTGAACCTAAGAGAGGACCATATTTATGTTCACTTTACTACTCTTTAATTTTTGGAGGCTTTAAAATTGAAAGAAGAATCAATTATAAATTAATATAATTTATAGTTTCCACCTAATTTCAACCTGATTTCCTATAGGGCATATGATTAAAAAGAAAAATCACAAATAAACTAAGAAAGGGTGGTATATTTAACAAATAACTGGGGAAATCAGTGGGTTTCAAAAAATTAAATTAGAGCATTATTTTCCACTTTTCAGAGAAACAAATCCTAGAAAACTTTAATGTAAAACTATTCATAAATTACAAAACTTCTTGTAAAGACAAATGTCATGGAGATTGTTCTAAGTATAAATATATAAATATGTACTTAGAAAAATAAATTGATACATTTGACTTCATAAGAATTAGAAATCACATGTGTCAAGAAAGCATTTTATGTTTGTATCGCATACCTTCGAGGTTTTATCTTTGCAGATTTTGAATAGAAATCTTGATTCCCAAGTTAAAATATAGGATGTTGGAGAGCACAGCTAACAAGGTTTCTACCACTTTGTATGTTGTACATTAGTATTTTACCAAATTGAGTCTTCACACCAGTTGTCCAGAGTCATTCATGGACTTGTGTTAAATATGGATATCTGAGACCCATGCCAGACCTACCAGCTCTTATTTTGACATAAGTCTGAAATTTGTATTTTTCTCCAATAGCCTAAGTGATTTTTATGAATATCAAACTGTCTAGGATAATAATGAGGACAGATTGGCTATTTAATAAATTATAATTGGGTTAATTGAACTAAAACTGTGAATCAAGTAAAGCACTCTCTTCAACATTTTTAATGGCTTCTCTTGGAATACAGAAAAACTTATACATTTCTTGGCTTTACATACAAGATACTGCATCAGGCCAGGCACGGTGGTTCACACCTGTAATACTATAACTTTGCGAGGTCGAGGCAGGTGGATCACTTGAAGTCAGGAGTTCAAGACCAGCTGGCCAACATGTTGAAACCCCATCTCTACCAAAAATACAAAACTTAGCCAAGTGTGGAGATGCATATCTGTAATCCCAGCTACTTGGGAGGCTGAGGCAGGAGAATCGCTCAACCCAGGAGGCAGAAAGCCGAGATCACACCACCACACTGCACTCCAGCCTGGGTGATAGAGCAAGACTCCGTCTCAAAAAAATTTAAAAAAAAATAAATAAATATAAAAATAAAAAAAAGATACTGCATCAACAGTCATCAGCTCTTTCAAATCTTTTGACACTTGTCTCTGCCTGTGTGCTACACACAACTTTCCTATCCTTCACTTCCACTCTCAATATCCTTACCTCTCAATATCCTGACTATTTACACAGTATGTTTGGAACATTTTTCCCTTCTATTTCCACCTGTGTTTTCCTTCTCAATGCAATGTCTTTCTTCAGCATTGACATACCCATCCTTCACCACAAGGTCTTTCCAAATCTCATCCAAAGATAAAAACTCTAAATATCAATTCATGCTCAGATCCTACTCTATAATCTCTTAGACTTCTTTGTACCTTTACTAAAGCATGATCACAATTTGACTTGTAAGAATCACTCATATGTCACTCTACCAAACTTTTTCACTACAAAAATTTAGAGAAATTCTTAAGGGACACAAGTTATTTTAGTTTTTATAATGAGTAAATGACTAATTTGTGTCATGAATAGCAGTTACTGTGACATAACCATTACTTCTACCATAAAATGCTAAGACCTTGGCTTTTACCCAGAATTAAATGGGGTGTCATTGAAAAGAATGACATGATTTGACATGTGTTTTAGGAGGATAAACTGGCTGTTCTGTTGAGGACAGGCTGAGGGGCAGCAAGGGCTGATGGGAGGAGACCAGTTAGGAGACTGGTTAGGTAGCCAATAGAGTAGTCCAGGCTTAAGATGATGGTGACTTGGACCACAGGTGTTGTAGTGAATGATGTACAGCTTTTGAATATATTCTGAAGCTAGAACCAACAGGATTTCCTAAGGGATTGGATATCGCATATGTGATAAACAGAGGAGTCAACTTAACATTTTTTGAACTGGGCAACTGAAAGATGCCCTTGCCACCAACTGAGAAGGGGAAGACTGCAGGTGGTGCAGGTTTGCATATGAGAGATGTTTTCCAGAGTTTAGTTTTGACATGTTAAATGCTATATATACACACACACACACACATATACATATACACACACACACATATATATAAAATATACACACACACATACACCTATATATACACACACTTGTACACACACACACACACACACATATATATATATATATATATTTTTTTTTTTTTTTTTTGAGACGGAGTCTTGCTCTGTCACCCAGACTGGAGTGCAGCGGCGCAATCTCGGCTCAGTGCAAGCTCGGCCTCCTGGGTTCACGCCATTCTCCTGCCTCAGCCTCCCGAGTAGCTGGGACTACAGGCGCTCGCTACCACGCCCGGCAAATTTTTTTGTATTTTTAGTAGAGACGGGATTTCATCGTGTTAGGCAGGATAGTCTCAATCTCCTGACCTCATGATCCCCCCGCCTCGGTCTCCCAAAGTGCTGGGATTACAGGCGTGAGCCACCGCGCCTGGCCTAAATGCTATATTTAACAAGGCAGTTGACTATATGGGCCTAGAGTTTTAACAGAGAGGTCTCCCCTGGATATAAATCTGGAAGTCATGGGATAAAGAGTGCAAACTAGCAAGTGAGACTAAGAAAACCAATTGTGATTGATGTAGGATGAGATCTGAGAGAGTATGGCACCTGGAAGCTGATGTAAAAGAAGTGGTCCACCATGATAACTTCTGCTCTTAGGATACACAAGATGAGTACTAGAGCTAATCAGTAGTTAGAAAATAATGTCTTAGGAAAGTCGCTGCAAACTGGTACTATAAATAAAAGCCCACTGGGAGTACCTTTAAAATAAAATAGGAGCTGAAGAATTAGAGATAGTGAGTAGGAACAACACTTTAAACATTTTTTTCTATACAGAGGAGCAAAGAAATGAGTGGTAGGTAGCTGGCAGGGAAATGAAATCAAGAGAAAGTTTGTTTGAGTTTTATTTGGAGATTTGTTTTAAGGTGGGAGAATTAGCAGCATGTTTATAAGAGAAATGTCTTTTTCTGCAGAAAGAGATAATGTGAGATAAATGAAGAGTTCCTAGAATCAAGTTTTTGAGATGTGGTGGGCTAGGTGCTGGTGCACAGGTGGTGAGACTGAAGTTATGTAAGGAAAGTATTACTCATCTTGGATAACAGTCAGGAAGATAGAGTTATGTGAATCCTGGAGAAAAGGTGAAATAGAATGGCAGAGAGTGACAGAGTCATGTGGAGACCTGGAAATAGTAAGGAACTTGGCTGAAGAGCCTGAGGCAGTTTTAAGAAAAATTTCCTAACTGTTACATGAACTGATATTAGGAGTTTAAATGTCAGAGTTCTCTGGAGTCTTCAATGTAAAAAACTCTAAAGCCCTTTACTCTAACAGCTTCCAGAATGTTTCTGCTACCTTAAAATCTGAATGATCAGGCTCCATGCTCTACCTCCACTTGGGGTTTTAAAAACATCTACTCTGTACCTTCCAAGAATCCTGACACAGAATCTGGAAACTCTGGAGGATGAGATACTAGGCTCTCAGGTCTTTCCCTCAACATTAATTTGCAAGGTGGAAATGGGGATAGAACCTTCATCCCTGAAGAAACAGTTGTGATATACGTAACAAGATGCACCATGAATATGTGAAGACACAGCCCAGCTATAAACCAAGGGAGGGCAGCAGAACTCAGTTGCACTATTTAAGATAATGAATAATCCCAGAGTTCATAGCTCTCTCTGATAAAGTATTGGACAAAGATTCAATTACAAATCAGATTTCATAACAAATGGATAAATGATAGCATGGATTCAGAAAGAGCAAGGAGTAAGCAATTTCTGCGGAGGCATGAGTTGGAATTCTGCCAGAAGGCAGGTTTTGACAAATAAGAAAGATGCTTCAGAGCTTCTGGGGGTATCATTTGAAGTTCTTTAAGTTTACCAAGCTCAGCAGCATTAATTAAACTTAATTAAAATTAGCACATTAAAATTTAAATGCTTGCAGTTTGAAGGGCAATTTGGTTTTTTATAAAATTAAATCTCCCTGTACATAATGATCTTCTACTATAACTTACTCTGAAGAACTCATTTTCTGCAGTTACTGCCATGGTAAATGCTACCGTGAAATAATGCCCATTCAGAATACCTGAATTTACATACATGGCATATTAAGAAATGCTTGACCAATTCAATTTTTAAACAAAAAGAAATGGGAAATAAATAATACATTTAGATCTAAAGACCAGAGTTGGAGTCATAGCTCTGAGATTTATTCAGGGTAAATTTGCGATGAGTAATTAAATTTTTCTGTCCCTTAGCTTCTTTATCTGCTGTAAAGATAAAAAGGGATAATAATTCCTGCCTTTACATTGTTATTTTCCAGGATTTAATGATATAAAGTATATGAATCATCCAACCTTGTCTGGGAGGTTATAGATATTTAATAGATATTAGTTGAACCTGAATCTGAGAATGGCAGCATAGAAATACTTCAATGAAAAAGCTTAAAGTGTACTAGTGTATAAGACATTGACAAAAAAGAAGGAAAAAATTTCCCTAATTTTATGCATTTAAGTATTTGAGCTTCTGGACAGTTGTATCCATTCCAGAACCTGACGTTTTCTCAAGATTGGGTTAAACCCAAACTTCTGAATCCTCTGTCAAAACTTCCCTTATCCAAAACCTCCAGTTATTAAAAAGTCACCATTAAGAGTTGTGTGTGCTTAAGCAGACATGGATTTGGAGTGTGGTTTGTTTAGGAATGCAAGTGAAGAAGGCGTGTGGAGGGAAGGAACAGCCGGTGTTTTATGGTTCCATGCTTGAACTTATCAGCAGGAAAACACTTTTCCTGGGTAGCTGAAATGCTTACTAAAAAATGGGATTGGCTATTGCAGTAGAAACAGCTCAGTTTATCTTTCATGCCACAATATACAAAATCGTACCATATCTGATCAACTAACAACTCTGACTATATTATCTAAAATAAAACTTAAAGAGAGAGGGAAACATATTGAGAATATTGTTACTCCCAAATGATTACATATCCACCCAACTGTTAAATCCAAGCCAGTATTCCATTCTCTTGCCACTCTCATTCCTAGAAATATTGGCATGAGTTTTATAGACACAGCATTTTGCAGTGGACTTCGATGGATAAGTCAGAAAGCATTTGGAAAAGTGACCCAAGGGCTTTGTCTGGCTTTTCCCAACTATGTGTTCAAACTCTTAATGGTCAGATTTATTGTAGGGATTGAGAACTTCAAGCTGACATGGTAAAGTGTGAATACATTTCAGTTCATGCATAATGACCTTGCATATAGTTTACGAGAAGGGTAAAGGATCTACTCCCTCTTGGCCAGAGCAAAAAATAGAAAGATTTGAGGGAGACAGATTTTTACTTGAACTTTGTATTCGTTCCCTAAGGCTTCTATACAAATTACCACAAACTGGGTGACTTAAAACAACACAAATGTGTTTTCTCATAGTTGTGGAGGTTAGAAGTCTGAAGTCAAGATGCTGGTGGGACTCCTCTGTGTGCACCAGGGGAGAATTCTCACTTGCCCCTTCCAGCTTCTGGTCACTGTAGCTGTTCCATGGCCTGTGGCAGTACAATTTATTTCTGCCTCTGTCTTTACAAGCTTCTTCCTTTGCCTTTCTTCTCCTCTGTGTTTTCTCCTTCTGTCTTTTATAAGGACACATTTCATTGGATTTAGGACCCATCCACTAATTCTAGGATGATCTCATCTCTAGATCTTTAACATAATTACATCTGCAAACCGTGTACTAGTCTGTTCTTACACTGCTGTAACGAACTGCCTGAGACTGGGTAATTTAGAAAGGAAAGAAGTTTAATTGATTCACAGTTCTGCATAGCTGAGGAGGCCTCAGGAAACTTACAATCGTGGTGGAAGGCGAAGGTGAAGCAAGGCACCTTCTTCACAAGGCAGCAGGGCGGGGGATAAATTAATGCAGGAGGAAGTACCAAACACTTATAAAACCATCAGATCTCATGAGAACTCACTATCACAAGAACAACATGGGGGGAACCGCCCTCATGATTCAGTTACCTCTACCTGGTCTCTCCCTTGACACGTGGGGATCATGAAGATTATGGGGATTACAAATCAAGATGAAATTTGGGGTGGGAACACAGCCAAACCATATCACCCCATTTCCAAATAAAGTCACATTCACAGTACTGAGGATAAGGATTTGGACAGAACTCTATTGAGCCACTACTCAATCCACTATAGATATTAAAATTTTCTTTGGCTGAAATACAACAGAAGTGAATTCAGTCACTGGTAAGAAGAATGAGACAGATTTATGTGTAGGTGCCTTAGAACTAGGATGCTTCAAAACTAACTGCTCCTGACTCCACCCACATGGACAGTTGTTCAGCCAAAGAGCTCTTCCTTCACTCCTTTCAAATACAGCAAAAATCTCGTAGCAGCTTAGAAGCAGTTTTTGCCACCTATTTGTCCCTTTTCTTTTTTCTCTGACATCCAATACAAAATAACACATCTTCCAAATTGATACACCCTTCCTGGTTTCCTTGTCTTCAAATTTGCATCGGTTGTATATTCTCATCATTATATGAGTGACAGTGATATGCTTGTGGCCTAATTCAGGTGAAATAATGTTTCCCCAGATCACCACATAAATACCCATCTATTTTGAAGCAAAATGTTTTGTATAATATATCATATAATGCCTGGCTGATAAAAGTTATCACCTAAGTTGAAATCAGAAGCAACTTATAAAAAGCATGGCTTTCTGAATGAAATAAAGAGAAGCAAAGTGTTTTGAAAAGACCATAGAACTGGTGTCAGGCATTTCTGGCTCCAAAACCATTTTTTTTTTCTACTTATTAGCTGAATAATTCTAGACAGAGTTCACCTTACTGGCCTACCTGATTTTTCATTTATAAAATGGATCCATTAATACCTACTTCATAGTGTTCTGTGAGGGTTATAAAAATACAATGTCTGGCATATGGCAGGTATGTATAGCTGTAATTATCCTAAATAATTCTTTTGGCAAACTCTATATAACAACTGCTATGGAAATTAGCTTTCTTACCTGAAAATCTGAATTTAAGTTGCTCTCAAAAGTCAACAGAATTACTTTGTAAAACCTCCTTCCCTTCTTGCCATTCTTACAGTTGTGACAATTTTGAGACACACGTACCAGAGAGAATGGCCACCCGTCATTTGTCCTTGCTGGCTTTGCATTCTCAGGCCACCATCAAGGATGCTCTAGATGTGAGGAGGTCTCATTACCATATGCTGAAGGTTTATTCCAACTCTCAGATCCTAAATTATTCTGATTGCCCAAGGCAAGCGATCTGACCTCCTCAATGTCTCATACATATTGCCAGTGAAACCATCTTTCCACTAATAATATCTTCCTTTGGTTTTAGTATTGATCAGCATAAACCTCATAATTGTAATCTGTTTTATCCAGATAGATGTCACTTGATCTAATTAGTTTGGAAGGCTTTGATTAGTATCATTATTGATGCCTTTAAACAAATGAAAAAATATTTTGAAGGATCAAGCACTTAGCGTCAATGAAGGAATTGGGCCAAAATTTAATAATATGGTTTACTTTGGATATCATAAATTGTCAATTAGCTTATCTCTGTAGTTATAGGTTTTCCATAATATCCTAAGCAGTCACAGGAGCTAGGCCACAGTTTGCCCTGGGAAGAGCCAGGACTGGAGATAGATTCAGTAGCAAGGCAGGCAGACCCTTGATTGAACATGAAGAGTCAAAACCAATGAATCAGGATAAAAGAGAATTGCTTGCCTAGGCAATCCACAAGTGGCTTAGCTCATGATATGACTTGTCACGGAAGGCCTTCTACACTGGAAAGAACATTAGATTATTAATTTGACATGTCCATAGAATAGAACAGGTATCAAAAATTAAAAAGAGAAAAGTTTACTATTGGTAAGGGGAAGACATCTCATCTAAGAAAAATAATTTTCCATTTGGAGACCCTAGAGATGGGCAACAAGAGGCAGCTTAGCCCCTGGATGCCTCTGGATACGTTATTCGGGGATACTGAGGTCATGGCAGGCAGGAACATAGATACGGGTATTTTGCACCAACCTAATACACCAAGAAAAATGGAGGATGGAGATGCGTGGCAGCATTTAATACAGGTAAGAATATAGTTTTCAGGAACTAATTCAGTAAGTTAGGAATTCAATGTAACCGTTCAAAATAATTCTGCCATTTATTGAGTTCTTACTATACATCTTAGATGGACGATGCAGAAGCCAGGTTAATCCCTTCAGAGCAGAGAGAGAGAGAGGCTGAAAGCTGCTTCCATGTGCTCAAATATAAGCAAAATGTGAAGTAAGCCTATATCTATCTTCGTTACTTTTTTAGAGGGAGAGGGGAAGGGAGATATCAGGCATCTATAAAAGCACCTCATATATTACATGCCTTTACGAATACTTGTTGAAAAATAGCATCCTCTGAAATGTACTCAGAAATTTTCCTTAGTGATTTTTAATGTTAAACAAAAATAGATCTCAGGATGAAGGTGAGAAAAATAGTATCTAATCTCATAGAGTTAGAAACTGAACTTCAATCATTACCGACCAACAGCCTGTCTTCTAGATTTTGGTCATTTCCTACCTGTAATAACAAATAACCAATGTCAGGTAGCCATAGACAGGTCTTCTTTACTCTCCTATAGCCACTTAAAACATGTTTTTCCCGCCTTTTTTATTATAGCTAGTTCTATATTGCCTTGCCCCACTTCTTAGAACTAAAAGACTAATGTCAGGTGAAAACTGGTTCAAGGATTAGTAGAAAAATTTACCAGTAGAAATATGTACAATGATGCTTTTTTTGTGTGTGGACCAAAGACAGGACCAAAAATAACTTCTAAGATCTTCCAGGAAACATGTAAAGGAAAGTTACCATTCAGATTTGTTTGCCTTTCAGACTTTCTTAAAATAACTTTAGTTCAAAGATGAGAGAAAGTGAAATTTTCAATGGGATAGGCAACACCCAAAACACTATCCAAACAGAGAGGCTGGCAATGTCATCGACACCTATAGGCATGCAGTGACTTGTCTCTGAATAAGCCTGGGAAACAGAAGATTCTTGCTCCTGCAATAGCTATTTTTGCTACAGGGGCAAATTTTCCAAACTCTCTTGGCCTACGTTTCCTAATCTATAAAAGAAGAAGTCTGAACTAGGTAATCTTTATATTGTTTGCCACAATGACACTATGACACTCAATGAGTGGTTCTTATGTATGTGGTCCTCTCTCTGTTGCACTCATCATTTTTATTTATTCAACTCTAATCTGAACGTGTTCTGTTCCCTTACTATGGGAAGTTTGTCTTTAGAAGGATGATTGTTTTATGTGAATCAATCTGAAGCTGATTTCTGCAGTGAGCATCTGTTGCCACAGGTAAGAGGCTGTGATGAATATCTACCTCTCAGACATGTGTAAGTCTGTGTGTGCCAGGCAGGGGAGAGAAGAGGAGAATCACCTGGAAAGACTGAAATGCCCTTAGGAACAATGGCTAAGGCATGCTGGGCTTAAAACCTAGGTGATGGGTTGGTAGGTGCAGCAAACCACCATGGCACACATTTACCTATGTAACAAACCTGCACATCCTGCACATGTACCCCAGAACTTAAAATAAAAATTAAGAATTAAAAAACAAGAGAAAAAAAGACTGAAATGTTTGAAAAATTATTAAATATCTGCCAAAATCAATCATAAATAGAAAAGTGAAGACACAGACTCAAATACTTGTCAACTGACCAAAATGTGAAAAAGGAGAAAAAAGTCCTTATCTCCATGTTCTTTGTCTCCCCCAGAACCAGCTTGTCAGCTGGAGAAGAGAATCGAGGGGAAGTTTGCACAGGGTTCAGGCTGAGAGGGTGAAGAGAGAGTGCTAGATTCTGTAGTGGGGAAGACAAAGTGATTTTCAAGGGTCAATATTAACATTTAGATGACTAATACAGCTTTGTGTAACTTAGAATAAAAAAGTACTTGAGAAAATCAAGAGTTAAGTTTCAAGTAAGCATTGTATGGGGCCTCAGAAAAACTATCAAGGCTGGAATAACATTTGACTTCTACAAAATGGAAAAAGAATCAAATAGCAGAAAACCTTTGTAAGTGCAGAAAGCCTTCATAAGTACAGAAAGCCTTAAATAATCTTAACAATAGTCAGTATGAATGACACTTTTTCAACCACTAAAAATATCTTTTTCGTGACTCCTTGTACCAGCCATTGCTTGGTGTTGGTAATATACAGTTTGATGAGGAAGACAGATATTGATGAAAATTTAATTTTACATTAAATTGGATCAGTGCTAAAAATGGAAAAGACAGAGTACTGTGAGATCATATTATAGAGAAATGTAAACTAGTAAGCAATATTAGGGATTAATTTCTTAAGAAAATAATGATGAATCAAGGCCCGAAGAGCAAATAGTAACTTGTGAGGAGAAGAGGAGCAATCAGTGTTGCCTTCAGAAAAACAGCATAGGTTAAAGCTCTGTTGAGGAGGAATAAGGGGGATTGTTGAAATTGAAGTGGAGGCATATGGTAGGGGACAAGGAGGAAAGAAATATTACACAATTAGATTACAGAAGTAGGTGAGGGCAAAACATGAGAGACTCCTGGGCCATGGTGAGGGACTTGGTCCTTGTCCTAAGACTCATAAGAAGTGTTTTTAACTGAAAGTGGAAGGAATAGGCAAGTTTTGTTTGTTTTTGGTTTCTGTTTTGGTGACATGATCAGGTTTACTTTTAAGATAAAATATTTTATTCATAACATGAAATAAAATATATTTTTTTAAAAAAAATCTTCAAGGTGGAGAACAAAAAGAATATGTGAGAATTATTGTAGACGTAGCAATTAGGAAGTGGAAGTGGTAGAAATAAAAAGAAATGCTGGAAAAATGATAAAGACAACTTCTGGGAGTGGGAATTGCATAACTAGATGGAATAAGGTACCACTCACTATGAATTTTTTTTTTTTTTAATAAAAGAGGAGGATACATGGGGAAAACAATTGGTTCAGCATGAGGCATGCTAATCTTGATGAACTCCTGAAACATTAAAAAGTTTGTCCAAATAGGCTATTGGGAGCTCAGAAGAAATGTCTACCCCAAATATTGTGGTAAAAAATCTGAGGATGGTAATATGGTTTGGATGTTTGTTCTCTCCAAATCTCATGTTGAAATATAATCCCCACTTTTGGAAGTGGGACCTGGTGGGAGGTGTTTGGATCATGGGAACAGATCCTTCATGAATGGTTTGGTGCTATTTTCGTGGTAATTAGTGAGTTTTCCTTCCATGAGTTCACAGGAAAGCTGGTTTTTAAACAGCCTAGCACCTCCTCCCTCTCTCTGTAACTCATGCTCTTTCCATGTGAGTCACCTGATCCCGCTTCCCCTTCTGCCATGATTGGAAGCTTCCTGAGGCCTCAGCAGAAGCAGATGTCAGCACCTTTCTTCCTGTACAGCCCGCAGAACTGTGGGTTAGCTAAATCTCTTTTCTTTATACATTACTCAGCCTCAGGTGTTTATAGCATTGCAAGACTAGACTAATGCAGGTGGAGAATATCATCTTCAGAGAGATCATTGAGTAAGGGGAAAGAGGGCATAGGAGTAAAGCTTGAGGAATTCTATTAATTACTCCATAGATGAGGATGAGTCTGCAAAGAAGAATGATAATCATCCAGAGAAGCAGAATAAAAATCATAATCATGAAGCATCATGGAAATCAAAGGAATGAGTGTTTTAATAACACTGTCAGAGCCTCTGAAAGATCAAATAATGTAAGTCCTGAAAATTAATGGGGTTAAAGGAGATTAATAGTATGGAAGTCACAAGTGGCAGAATGAGAATGGTTTTTAATGGAATGATGAGGGTAGGTGTCAGGCTACACTGAATTAAGGATAAAATCATAGGTGAAGAATGGGTATAAAGTATAATTATAATAATATACTGTAATAAGAATAAGGGAAATAATATACTGTAATAAGAATAAAGGGAAAATGAGAGAGATGGGGTGGCAATTGAAGACAAATATGAATTTCAGAGAGGGATTTTTATTTTTTATTTGCTTGATTTTATAATTGTAGAGCTTCAAGGTTATTTATAAGCTGATGTAAAAATTCAGATTATAGAGAGTTGTTAAATATACAGGAACATAATTGAAGGGATTTTGTGGCATTAAAAAAATTAAGATGAAAGTTGATTATAAGCATAACATGAGATATAACCAGTAAATATCAACAACAAACAAAACAAAACAGGAGCACATCTTTTAATATAAGGGTGATAGTGGTAGGGACAGGAGGCAGGAAAATTCTGGGGGGGTCCCTGGCAAGGGCTGCATCCTTGAGCTGACAACCCTGAGACCATGGCCCAAAGTGAGAACTTACATCCTTGTTTTCCCACTTGAATGTTGCTTTTTCCAAAACCACCCATGGCCCCACCCCACCCCATCCTGTGCCTATAAAAACCCCAGACACATCTGGCAGAGAGGAGAAGCAGCTGCACATTGAAGACTGTGGTTGGATACTGGAGAGTAGCAGTTTTACATCAGAGGGACAGCTTGATGGCATAACTTCGGAGAAGAATTCAGCCAGAGATGGTTGGACTTTAGGGGAAGATTACCTTCCCGCCCCATCCACTCTTCAGCTCCCCTTCCCACTGAGAGCCACCTCCATCAGCAATAAAATCCCACATATTTACCATCCTTCAATTTGTTCATGTGACCTCATTCCTCCTGGACGCCAGACAAGAACTCAAGAGCCACAAGTGTGGATGTAAATGACCCTTTGCCCTTGCTGTCAGAAGGCAGTCACCTCATATGAAAAGGAAGAGGGTCCACTGAACTGTTAATGCTCAAAACCATCTGCAGATGGCAGAACAACAAGAGCACTGTAACACTGCTTCTGGGGCTTCAGGGGGTTGGAGGCACCTCCCATAAGATGCTGTCACAGGCCCAGCACAGAATTGGCTCTTCTGGTGCCCAAAAGCACTTGCCCCAGCTCCTGTACCTGCTCACCTGCACCCCCTCTCATGAGGGGTGGAACGTAATGAGTCCAAGTGAGAAGAGTTCACTCCTGCCAGTGCTGGAACGGCCAGCTCACTGCAGCACTTGTATGCTCCAGTACTCACCTCATTTGCTCACATGCTACCTTCTGCAAGGAGTTGAGAGCTGTGGGCTGAGTAAACAGGGCAACCCCTTTACAAGTCCCATGAAGGGATCAGGGAAATACCTGCTTCAATAGCCTCACTTGCCTTAGAACTGGACAGGTCATCAGTGGCCTGTGGGGTATGGAGAAAGTGTAGTGTAGTGTAGTGTAATGTAGTGGTTAGGATACAATCTCTGGACACAAACTGCCTAGTTTAAATCCCAGTTCTGCCACTTACTCAGTATGTGATTCAAGCCAAACATAACCTCTTCATGCCAGAATTACCTTTCCAGAAAAAGGGAAGTTATAATAGCATGTACTGTATATGGTCATTTTGAAGCTTATATATATAATATATATACATATATATGCACATATATACATACATATATATACTTTTTTAAAGTATCCAGTAATATGATAGTAAGCTCAATAAATAAACATTAGAAATTACAATATGAGTAACATTATCCTGAAATTTTCAGTAGGACAATTCTGTGTGACATAAACTAATGTTTATTTTGGTCTTTTTTTGTTTTTCAACTAGGTTTCTGTTGCCCATATTTGGGAAATGGAGGTAGCTACATATATCATCCACATTCCATACATTAATGCCTCACATAAGAATTTTAAGATCTTCTGAAATCCCACCAAGCACACCACAACAATCCATTTCATTTACTCTGTGCATCTGTACAGATTGCTAGTTTATGCCAGGCATTATACTGATAAAATAAAAATGGATATGATACAGCCTTTTCTTTGAGTTGCAAAATGAGGGAGACATAGACATATTCGAAAAAGAATGGCAAAATTTAAAAAAGAAAAAAGATTCTGTGGGAACATGATGAGTTGAGGACCCCAAGTGGAGAGAGAGTGGCCATCTGCTGTAGTTTCTTTGCTGGACAAGTCGGGTCTGCAGCATAGTACTGCTGATTCTGGCTTAGTTGGATGGGTAACAACTTGTCTGCCTGCTGTGAAGCATGGATCCAACAGAGACCTGAAAGTGGTATCAAATGGTGAAGCCAGATAAACTAAAACCAGATCTCTCAGTCCTGTCTGTGCATTAGAATTATCTGGAGAGCTTTTTAAAAGTATTCATGTTTCAGTCTTCCACCAGAATAATTAAACCAGAATTCCGGGGATGTGAGGTCAGACATCAGTATTTTTCTTTTTCTTTCTTTTTTTTTTTTTTTTCAGACAGATTCTCACTCTGTCGCCCAGGCTGAAGTGCAGTGGTGCAATTTCAGCTCACTGCAACCTCTGCCTCCCAGGTTCAAGTGATTCTCCTGCCTCAGTCTCCTGAGTAGCTGAGACTACAGGCACATGCCACCACGCTTGGCTAATTTTTTGTATTTTCAGTAGAGACAAGGTTTCACCATGTTAGCTAGGATGGCCTCTATCTCCTGACTTCGTGATCCACTCCCTTCGGCCTCCCAAAGTGCTGGAATTACAGGCATGAACCACCATGCCCAGCCCAGTATTTTTTAATACAGTTGGAATTAATGGGCAGCTTGAGTAAAAAACCACTGCTCTAAAGTGTCAAGTCAAAGGAGAAAGGCACAGAGGCAGAAGAAAAGCATGGGCACACCATAGATCCTAGCTACCCAAAGTGTGTTCCATGAACCAACAGTGTCAACGTCATCTTGGAGCTCATAGAAATGCATAATCTCAAGGCTCACCCCACTGCGTTCTACAGTTTCACAAGTTTCTCCACAGTTCCTTTGCACATTAAAATTTGAGAAGCTCTGCCATAGATTTTTGATAATTTCAATCACCTCCTATCTGTTCTTCCTGCTTCTACCCTTACTGTCTGGAGTTTATATTGGTGAGCTTATATTGCTGAGGACTAAGTATCTGTAATATCTGAGCTTACTTGAATTGTGATAAAAAGAATTGTCTAGATTCCCATTAAAGGAACAAAACTACATACTGCTGAGAACAGATATCAGGAAGCAGACAATGTTGAACCAGAAATCATGGATGGAGAAACTGCCCTGTAAATGCTGAACCTAAAAAGATTGCCACATTTCAACAGCGTAAGACCAGGACTTCTTTTTTAAATCACAGCAGCCATCTTGGCAATAAGCACAGTTGCAACTAAAGTTCTATTCTCTTCTGTCTCCAGGCCTTCTTATCAAGATGACAAATTGTAACCCATACTAGGACAATCAGAAATACATCTAATATTCTTTTGACTCATTATTGGATTGGTACTAAAGTACAGTAATGTACTTGGGTATGAAGGAAGATCTACTGCAGAAGCATCGCTTTATTTATTAGAGGACCTGATGCTGAAATGAAAGACCTCTTCAAGAACTGGGTTCCTGTCAACCAAATGGGAAAAGAGCTTGAAAATAATTGTCTTTGGAATTGGTGTTTTACACTGATAAAATTTTTCTAACTTTAAGACCATAGCAAATCCATACTTTATTGAGTAATAAACCTGAAACCAAAAATAGCAGAAATTTCTATTGTTCTAAACCACAGAATTCAAATACCCACCTATTTCTATCAAAAATTAGAGTAGAGAGTTCAGAAGATTCTAGAATGTATCAACTAAAAGCAATATTTTAAAACACAATGTTTTCTTGCTATTTAGCTCTTAATCATCTACAAAACTTTAAAACATATTTTCCCACTTAATCCCTACAATGACCCTATAGAAAATGAATTACTTATATCAAGTTTTTGCTGGAAAAAATCATTTGAGATTCAGAACACAACTGGGGTTAAACAAAATCACAAAACAGTTTTCGTTAGATCCATATCCGTGCTAAATCTATATCAGAACCAAACCATTTGACACCAAATTTTCAAACCCACTCCATATCATTAAATGATCTCTCTAATGCTTTGATTAATCACATTCTTGAGAATTTGGAACCTTTCTCTCATTTCTATTGCTCAAGCAGTTTGAAAAAAAGCACCAGAGTTTCTGATCAACTGGCTCCTATATTTTGCCACTGGCAAAGAGTTCCCAACTTCATTCTCCCAATTCCCTTAAGAAGGGAAAAAGCAATGTCCTCAAAGCATAATCCCAATTCCATTCAAAGGAAATAGTATTTTGTTTGTTGCTTATTGACAGAGCCCCAGTGCCTTCTCAAATCAAATTGATTTCCAAACAAATCAGAGTAGCTTTTGTTTACAGCAATGAACGCTGTACAAAGAGAGAGAGAGTCTCTCTTGGTCCTGCATTAGACTTCAAGCAATTAGTCAGTCACAGTCAGGATTTATGGTACTATTTTAGTCACCAGCTATAAATATAGAAGAAGTCTGTTTTTCTTGTTGTTGTGATTGTTTGTTTGTTTGTTCTTATTTGAATCGAGCACTGATTAGCATAGAAAAATCAGCTCATAAAATGAATGCCAACATTTAAACAACAATTATGGAGATGCAATTAAAACTTAATGTTGGGAGATTTTTGTACCCTACAGGAGAACATCTGCCCAACAGCCAGGTGGGCACACGTGAATGGTGTAAAAGCAAGACAGCCTGCTAACCTGATCTTCAGGAGAGAAATCTATATTATGTGAAGGTCACACTAGAGGGTTGTTTTGTCCTGAAAGGAGAGAGTGACACAAAGGCCAAATAATGTGGACATATTTAAATTTTGAATCCATGAAAAGAATTAAAAGCCATCTCTGAGTATAAAAAGGGACAAATTAACATAATTATTCCATTTCCATCCAGTTAGAGAGCATCTGCACTGTATTTATGTGTGGATTCTTTCCCCACTTCTGGCTAAATCTTGTCAACTCTTGGGAGGTATTCAGTCCCTACTCTTGACCTGAGGTTATCTTATTTTTCTTTTCTTTAATTTCTGTCCTTAATGATGTTAACTCATATTCTGTATCTTTACAAACTTCCTCACATTCTTTTTGGGATGGATAGAAAATCAGACAATCATCTTTCTTTTCGAAAAAAAAAAAAATGTTTTCTGACAGACTGACTGTCATCTCCTTTCTCTCTGTCGCCTAAATCTAAGACTTTGCTATATATTTGTGCTGGTAATAAATGATGTGGGAACCTAAAAGATCCCAACTCAATTCTGTTGAGAGAATTACCCTAGAGAAGACACTATCCACCCAGAATACGCCTCTTGCTTGAAATATCTGGGGGCAGAAACTTCATCTTCTGTATTTACATATGCCCACCAACTAGCTCAGTGTTTAGTTCAATATAGCTCATTAGAATTTTTTTATTAAATTGAGGAATTGCAGGCAAATGGTAAAATATCTACTGCATGGTACGTGCTCAAATAACCTGTCCTCAGGAAAATTTATGTGCAATAGTAACTTTTAGGTTGAGTTTCTGGGCGTCTTGAAACTCTGAAATTAGTGTGAACTGAAACTGTGAGATATGAAACTATTACTAAGGCATTGGTCTTTTTAATAAAAATTTTGGGCAGCAGCAAGGAGTAGGAAATACAATTTCTGATTGCATAGAAGTATTCCACACTGAGCTGGACAGAAATTCTGGCTCCTACACAGGAGACTAATTAAATGCACAAGCTGACAGACTCAGGTTTGAAATTAAGTTATACCATTTATTATTGTTGTTACTTTGGGCAAGTCATTGGAACCCTCCAAGATACACTTCCCTCACCTATGAATTGGAAGAAATAATAACACCTATACTATAGAGTTGTGGCTTAAGTGTTATATAGAGAAGAGCTTAGTAGGATGGTTACGCATGATAGGTATGCAGTAAATATTAGTGGTGCTGGTTTTCTCCTTGCTGAGTTTGCTCACAGGCTTAAGTCGCTTCTTGGGTCAGCATGAGTTTATCTTGCAGGACATTCCTTGCCCACACTCTTTGGCACATATTTTATCTCTCTACTGCATCGTCCTCATTATCACACAAGTAGTCTGTAAAGGCCGGGCGGGGTGGCTCACGCCGGTAATCCCAACACTTTGGGAGGCTGAGGCGGGCGGATCATGAGGTCAGGAGATCGAGACCATCCTGGCTAACACAGTGAAACCCCGTCTCTACCAAAAAAAAAATAATAATAATAGTAACTCTCATTTCTATATATCTCCTCTAGCACCCTATGACCCCCTCTAGCTACCGTTCTACTTCACAGATGCCCTGTATAGTAAACTCCTGGACAGGATATGTGCTATCATACTGTTCACTTCCATACTTCCCTTTTTCTATTAGCCCACTTCCATTTGGTCTTCATCCCCATCACTCTGCAAAAGCCACACTTCAAGGTAACTAATGCAACCCTCATCTTCTCAAATCCATTGGTCGATGTTCAGTCCTCATCTTATTTGACCTCTTGGAAACATTTGACACAGCTGGTTATTTCTTCTTTCTTAAACCCTTTAGTCACTTGGTTTCTGGGAAATTCCTTTGTTCTGGTGCTTCTCCTTCCTCATTAGCTGCTTCTCAGTTTTACTGGCTAGGAACTCCTCCTCTTCCCTAAATGTAAACTTCATCAGACCCCAGCCCTTTCCCTCTTGTCTCTACATATACTCATTCACAAAATAATTTTACCTGATTTCATAGCTTTAAATACATTTTGTTTGCTGATTTCTTCTGCATTTGTATGGCTATCATTGCCCTCTTCCCTGAGTTGCCACTAATATATTCAAGTGGCTCAGTATTTCTACTTAGGTTTCCAATAGGTATCTCAACCTTATCATGTCTTGATTTTGCCCTGAAGCTTCACCCAAGTTTTTTCAGTAGAGAGCATCACTTTTCACCCATTTGCTTAGGGAAAGGGAAAAAATAACTTAAAGCACAAACTCTTTATTGTTTTCTCCTTCTTTCTCAGGCATCATCTTATTGATTCAGCACCACCCACACTGACCATCTTGCTGATCCTTAACTTATATAAAATAGTTCATCTCAGGGTCATGATCTTTGATAATCCTTCATCTTTGATGGTCCTTTTGCCTTCCTGAGATGACCTTTTTCTATATCTTCACAAGTTGTGCTCCTTCAATCATTCTAAATGTCACTTCTTCAGATAGGTCTTTCCTGAATACCTTATCAAATAGGGAATCCACCATCCTTTATTTCCCCTATCCGTCTTACAATTTGTTGCATAGATTTATTTTATCCTTTTAAAAATTTTTGGTAATTATATGATTAGTGTATGCATTTGCTTCTTGAGCATCTCACTCACTGAACTGGAAATGACAAAGCAAAAGTTGCTGCCTAGACACTCATAGGAGGACACTACACCCAAAAGACTCAAGCCAGTGAACAAAGACATAAGAAGTTGGAGGCGTCTCTCCAGTCTAGGACACTGAGCTCCCTCTTTTTTTTTTTTTTTTTTTTTTTGGCTGCTTCCTTTGAACAAACGACTCAGGTATTGACTGTGAACTTAAAGCAACCCACACACTAACACACTATTCCTATATATATATATATATACTGCTAGTTGCCTTGTTTCCTTTCTCTCTGCCCTCCCCCACCTGCCGGCCTCCCTTCTCTCTCTCTGTCTGTCTCTCTCTGTCTGTCTTTATTTCTCTCTGCCTCTTTATTTCTGCTTCACATTACTCAGGGATGGAGGACTGCTCTTTCTACTTGACTCATTGCACCCCCCCGCCCAAGATCTGCAAGTAATAAACCCTTGAATGTCTTTTATATAGTGTTGGTATTAATTTTGCACCTTCCATCAGAAGAACTAGGGGCTACCTTAAACCAGGTGTCCCCTTAAATGCTGGAGAGAACACAAGGTCAGCCTCCCAGTGCCAGACTGATAGGCAAGTACAAACCGGACATGGGTCAGACAAGAGCCACAAGGATGTTTGCCAGTATAAACAAGTTTCTATGTGAGGGGCCCCTGATCACAGGTGAGATAAGTAGGCATCAATGCCAGGTAGAAGGAGTATTCCATGAAAGGCACACTAAACAGCCACCTCTGTCTTCCTATCATTTCCCATTAGAGCAGGTGTTCTAGCTGCTCTGGAACTGGAACCCCGATTTAGTTGGGGGCTCTAAAAACACTCACCTACCAGAATTTAAACTCAATTAGACTAAGACCTTTGTCCATTTCTTCACTGTGTCCCCAGCTCCCTGATTATAATAATTCTCCAAAAGTATTTGTTAAATGAGTGAACAGATGGGACTTAAGGAAGAATCTCATTCATACTCAGGCTTTTGAAAGTCATATACAGAAAATGTATATTCTATATATTTAAAACCTTGGTATTTTCATTTGTATCCTCAAAGTTCTCAGACACTGAAACACCCCTGAAAGCAGAAGTGCAAAATTAGTAGCTCTGGCCCTGCATTTACTATTTGAGTCCTGAAGAAAAAGTCACTTAAACTAGCAACTAAATTACTCAAGTTGTAAAATGGCAATGATGACACCTGCCATCACTAACCTAGAGAATTGTCAAATGAGGAAAAAAGCCATCATTGATCGTGCACCTACTATATATCAGGCATTGTATGTCTCTCGCACTTGTCTTTTCTGAATTATTACAATGACTTTGTAACTTATTTCATTGACTTCACCCAAGTAATCCATTAAAAATGGCTTTGGAATAATTATAAAAATATAAACCTTATATTATTACTCCTAATGACCAGGCCACTTTCCTGTAGCTCTCCATTGAGTAGGTAATGTAGCCAAAATTCCTTTCAGTTCCAAAGACAACCTTTATGTTCTGGCTCCTGTCTGATTCTCCTTAATTTCCTCCAGCTCAACTTCTATCACCTGAAGTTCTCAAAATATCACCCACTTGCTGGTCCCTAAATAAAACAAGCTGTTTCTGTCTATTTAATTCTGTATTTTCTGTGTCTTCTCCTTGGATTTCCTCTCCATCCTTTGTCTACCTGTCAAACTCCCAGAAGCAGGTAATCACTTGCATGAAGTCTACACTAGAACATCCCCAAACCTCCATAACAGTTAATCACCTTATATTATTTCTAAATCTTTTTATGCAATCATCATCCTTAATACATTGTACTGTTTTTTGATTGCCATCTATTCTACAAGTTCCTTGAGGGCTATAAGCAATTCTAGTCATCTTTATATCTTCAGATAGTAAGCACACAGTAAATGCTCTATAAACGTTTGTTGGAAGAATTAATTTCCTCATATAATCTTATAACTGTATTCTATTAGGTTGGTGTTACTACTCTCATGTTCATCAAAGAACGTTATACAAATGTGCCATTAATATTGTCTAATTTTATAAATATGTAAGATTAATTTAAACTTTATGTATATCTAAGTGTGAGCCTTTGTACTTTTTTATATACCATAGTATTCAGTGATTTGCCCTTGGGTCAAAATAGTACTCAGTAGGTTTTTCAAACCATGCATATCAGCTTTATGCAATTATAAAAGTGCTAGAAGTGCTTCCCGTATACTAATGATACTAAAATATTAAAATATTCTAGTATAATATTAAAATATTCTAGTATAATATTAAAATATTCTTATTTTGCCTCCCCATTTCTTCCATAGTCTTTTCTAAAGAATGTCTGGAGTCTTTTGAAATCATTAGGTCCCACGTTCATTTATTGACACTAATTAAGACAAAGAATGAAGATAATTGATTGGGAGGAGCCAGGGCTGCATTTATTTACACAAGAAAGGCAGTGTAGAAAGAGTGGACAGAGTTTGATGAGTGATAGGAGACATGAGGAGCAATGAGAGAGATGGAGAACAGGATTTGGAATAAGTGACTCTTGAGAAGACAAGTGGGAACGGAAATGCTTGAAGAGTATTTGGGGGAAATTTCCCTGTGTTTTATGTCACAAAGTCTTTTATGCTGCTTCTCCAAAGGAAACAAAATTGCATTTTATTTCAAGGCTTTAGGAATCAACACGGTAACTTTTAAAACACTAGACCACAGAGAAACAGACCTGAAAAAGTAGGAACAGAAGGCCCAGAATTACTTACTTTATATTGGAAACAGTGAGCCACATGATTTCTCCACTATCAGGCTGTGTGTGTGTGTGTGCGCACGCGCGTGTGTGTGTACACATTTATATATAATGTAAAATGTACTTATACTTAATTATAAATAAATACAATATGCATATTATATTTATTTATTTTATTTTAACAAGAAAAGTCCAGTATAGATACATTGAACTCACAGGACTATATATACTAAAATTGACTATAAAATGCTCTGGTCCAAATATAGCACAGCCTATCATTTCTTGATAATAACTCTTATGTATTCATTTGACCTATATTTATTAAAAATTTAAATCTGCAAGAACCCATGTAGGATAGTGAAAAATCTCCTCCTTCACCCCTCACCCCAAAGCTCACACCAGTATGCACATACACACACACACACGCATTCTCACACATTCCCACTCACACACACATCCAAACACAGGCTTAAGAAGAAAGAGGGTGATGAACAAGTTTTACAATGAAAATTAAATTCTGGAGAACTGAGTGTTGAGAATTCATATAAAAGAATATAAGATAGAACCTAATATAGAGGAGAGAAAATTTTGGGGGCAAACTCAAATATCCAGAATGGGAATCAAGGTCTGATATGTGATCTGATAGAAGGCTTGACACAGGAATAACATGAGGAAGAAGAAGGAAGAAAGAAGAAGATGAAAGAGGAAGAGGAAGAAGAGGAGGAGGAGGAGATGGGGAGGAGAAGGAGGAGATAGGGAAGGAGGAAAAAGAAAGAGGAAGAAGAAGAGCCGAGATGAGCGAATCATGAGGTCAGGAGATCGAGACCATCCTGGCCAACATAGTGAAATCCTGTCTCTACTAAAATACAAAAAATTAGCCAGGTGTGGTTGTACATACCTGTAGTCCCAACTACTCAGGAGGTTGAGGCAGGGGAATCACTTGAACCCGGGAGGTGGAAACTGCAGTGAACCGAGATCACACCCACTGCACTCCAACCTGGGTGACAGAGCAAGACTCCGTCTCAAAAAAAAAAAAAAAGAAGAAGAAGAAGGAGGAGGAGGAGGAGAAAGGGAAAACATACTGGGAACAAGTAGTTGGTGGAAGAAAAGGGGGATACTGAACGACTGCCTCAATGCTCAATGACGCAACAGGAATACAACTATTGGGTGAGTTTGGCTGGTTATGAGCAGAGAGTCAACCCAAGTACATGGCTGTTTAATACTAACAAAGAGTCCTCAGTATATTATATTCCAAAGTGGAAGATAAAGCAGATTATAATAATAATAATCATTATGCTTTGTAGCTATTACATGCTTATTTATTGTTGCTTCTCAGGAATTTTATCAGATACTTCAGTATGAATTGTCCCACTCAAACTTTATAACAACACTGTGAGTAGTTAATATTATTTTGCCCATTTTCACATGGGGGAACTTCAGAGATGATACATAAGTTATTCAAGTCATTCATGTAGTAGATGAGAATCTAGAAAAAAAAAAACTGTAATACACAAGCCCCCATTCAAAAACAGCATGAGGTAACCACTACCAAGTACTGTAAAGAAAAAACAAAATGTGGGCAGAGATACTATTATAATCAGAGGTGTCCTGAGATCATTTAGCAGGCTGACACTGATTTGGGCTATGAAGAATGAACAGTAACAGTCATTCTCATTTCAGTTAATATAAACATTATTATTCTCATTACTAGCTCTGGACAATTAATTAGAAATTATTTTTGATAACACACTATCTTCCATACCCCACATCTATTCTGTCAACCCATATTACCCCCTTTATTTTTGAAACATACCCAGATATATCAATTTGCTGCTATAACGGAGGATTGTGTAGCAGACTAAGGCTCTCATCAAAATAAACTAGAAAGTCAAGCTAAAAATTACAAGCAAATCAACACACACATACACACACACACACACACACACAGTTGAATGTGATAAGGACGTGCCAAGGTAATAAAGACTTGAGAAGTTAAGATCTCTGAAGGAGGAAAGTCACACAGAGGTGGGCTAACAGTCTGCATACTCATTTTCTTCTTGGGATATTTGCCTATTGGTGGCCATATCAATGTCCTTCATAAATAGAGAAGTCAGCAGAGTTTTTAGCTATATGATAGAGATTTGAAGATGGGAATTGGGGTCTGGATTTTCAAAGACAGCCAGAACCTGATGGGCTAGTACCCTAGACAGAAAAAAAAAAAGGAATAAGGAAAAAAGGCTAACACTCAGTTCTTTTCCACTTAAGCTATTTGCCTATTTCTTAAGCTATTTAGAGATAAAAGCTAAGAAGCTAAGCAGAAAGCAGCTTAAAAGTAAAGCAAAATTTTAAGCAACCTCAAAGAGCTTAGCAGAGACAAATGAGGTACTAGACCTTCCAAGAAATAAGAGCCCTTAAAAATACCAGAGATCATCATTTAGGGTCCTAGAGAGACACAACCTAGGCAGGAGCAAACTATAGATAGATAGGGTTTGTTTTTTTTTTCAGTCAAAAATGAATAGCATACCAAAGAAGAGGAAAAAAAGAAAAAACACACACATTAGAAACAGACCTATGGATGGAATTATCAGAGATTTTAAAATGGTGATGAATATCAACAATAAAATAGATGACAATAAGTAGTATTTCACAGAGAACTGGAATCTATAAACATAATCAAATTTAAACTCTCAAAATAAAAAAGTAAAATAACTAGAATTAATTAAGAATTGAATTGATGGATTTTTACCACAGATTGAATATAATGAAAGAGACATTTATTGAAGTAAGAGATCAGAAGGAAATATTCATGCTGAAGAACAGGGACCAAACAGAATAGAAAGTACCAAAAAGAGAGTATAATAAATTTATGAAACAGAGCGGTTCCAGAATGGGATAAGGTAGCAAATGCAGGAGATATAATATTTAAATATAATGACCAAAAATCTTCAAAAACTGATAAGAAGACATTAATATATTGAACACAAGGGCAACTATATAAGTAACAAGCAAGATAAATACAAGTAAGTAATTCCTAGTTATAACAGAGTAAAAATACTAAGATATAAAGACCAAATTTAATAAAAGCAAACTACATAAAATAAAAGATATAATACTTTAAGGGATCAATAGTAAGATTTACCACTGATTTCTCACAGAAACATGTAAGCCAGGACACAACAAAATGACGGACTTTAAATATTTAAAATATGACTCTCAATTTATCTTATAATCAGTGAAAATGTCCTTCAAAAGTAATAGTGAAATAGACATTTCCAGAAAAACAAAAACTGAGATAATTTGTAGCCATTATACGCACTCTAAGAGAAGTACTAAGGGGAGTATATTCAAGTATAAGAAGAAATACTAAAGCAGTAAGAAAATTAAGTCCAGATGGAAATATGAACATGAAGGGAGGATTACATAATGATGGAAAGGGTTAATATCTAAGTAAATCCAAATAGATACTACCGTCTTAAAGAATAATACTACAAATATTTGTAGAATTAAAATGCATGATGACAGTAACAGAAAAGCAAAAGGAAGGTAGAAAGAGTTAAAGTGCTCTAAGGTCCTAGAAAATGTATTCACTTGCATTAAATTATAATAAGTCAAAAGTGACTGCTGTAACATCTCAGATAAGCACAAATTAATAGTAAATTATTTAGTATAAATAGCAATGAGATGTATAAATAACAAGGAGAAATAAAGCGATAAAATATGTAATCCAAGAAAAGGCAGGAGGTGAGATAAAATGAAACATTATACCTGTAAGAACATTTTTAAAAAATAGTAAGATAGTAAATATAAAGCCAAATATATTAGCACTTATTTTGAAAGTAAATGTCTCACCAAATGGCAATGACCAAGAAAACGTGGAAAATAATAGTGGGGGTTGAGAATGTGAAAGAACTGGAATACTCATACATGGCTGGTGAGAATGTAAAACAGTGCAGCTGTTGTAGAAAAAATGTTTGGCAGTTCCTCAAAAAGTTAAACAGAATTACCATCATCCAGCAAGTTCACTCCTAGGTGTACACACCAAATAATTGAAAACAGGTATTCAAACAAATACTTGTACGTCAACGTTCCTAGCAGCACTACTCAAAATGGCCAAAAGGCAACCCAATTCATAACAGCCAAAACAATACAAATGTCTATCAGCTAATGAGTGGATAAATGTGGTATATCTATGCAATGGAATATTATTAAGACATAAAAAAGGAATGGAGTACTGACACCTGCCACATTATAGATGAATCTTGATAATGTGATGTGAAGCAAAAATGTCTGACACAAAAGGTCATATATTATTGCATCTATATAAAATATCCAGAATTGATAAATTCATAAATATAGAAAGAAGATGTAGTGGTTGCCAGTGTTTCTGGGGACAGAAAAATGGGGAACAAGTGCTTAATGTTTAGGGGGTTTTCTTTGAGGGTGATAAAAATGGAGACTAAATTGTGGTGACAGCTTTACAACTTTGTGAATGTATTAAATGCATTTAACTGTATACTTTAAAATGGTAAATTTTATGTTGTGAATCTCACTCAATAAAATATTTAAGTAAACAGACCATTTCAATTAAGAGAAAAATTTTCAGACTAGATAGTAAACCCCAACTATATGCAGCCTATAATAAACATAATTTAAAAGTCACAATATAGAATGGCTTTAAGTAAAACAATGGAAAAGTGATTCTATCACGTCACTAACAGAAATAAATCCTCAACGGCTTTACTAATATATCAGACAATACATATTTAAGGAAAAAAAGCATAGTGAAGGCATTTCTTAATGATAAAATAATTATTTGAAAAATAGAACAATTCTAGATTTGCTTGTACTAATAACATGCATTCAAAAAATATAAACATTGAGTTCACTAAAAGGAGATAACAGGCAAATCCATAACCAGAAAGGGCCCCTGGATTTATTGGGCTTTATTGATGATCCACCCAGACTCTCTTTACCAGGTTGTTAAATGCATTCTCTAGCTACTATACATGCTGGCTGTTCTCTGTGCCCCTCCTATAAAGTGTCTTTAGCCCAAAGGATGGTTAGTTACCTGGGAAACTAGACTCCCAACCCCTGCAGCAGCCCACAACCAATGGGCTGGTGTTTTGCCTCAAGGTAGTGCTTACTTTATGTTGCAATTCACGCTATTGATCTCCTCATGGGATCAGGGAGAAGGCAGTCTCCTGCTGATATTACACCCTTGCTTGGCTTCTTGCACTTACCATACACTACTTCCCTCATTCTCAACAAATCACCTTCCCAAGAACCCCCATCGTAGACTTGGGATCTACAGAATCTAACTGAAGACAAAGTTTACAGGCTTTTGTCAGTAACTGATAGGAGACTTGGATAAAAGAATAACGATATTTGAAAGACATAGAAAATACAAATAACAAAATGGACTTAATTGATGTTTGTAGAAGAGTGTACCCCACAATAAGAGGATACATTATCTTCAAGCATACATGGAGTATTTATCAAAATTGACATATAATACATCAAAAAGTAAACTTCAAAGCAATTTAAAGTATTGAAATTATTAAAACTATATGTTCTGATCACATCAAAATTAAGCTAAAATTAAAAATATAGAAAGTATTCAAGTGTTGGTAACTTGAGCAGTGCATGTCTAAATAACTCCAAGCTCAAAGAAAATATCACGGTGCAATTTTGAAAGTGCTTTAAACTGAATGATAATGAAAATACACCATACAACTTTTGCAGAATGAAATTTAGAGTGCATATAGAAGAAAATGTCAAAACTTAAATGCATATCTTAGAAAAAATGAAAATTGGTGACTTAACTATCCAGAAGTTAAGAAAAATCTCTTACTGCAGCAAATAGAAAAAAAAAGAGAGAAAAACAAAAGAGAAAATATAACCCAAACAAAGTAGAGGAAAGTAAGAATAACAGAAATAACATAAGAAAAAAAAATGTTGAATAAAGAAAATTCACAAAGCTAAAAGCTGTTGCTACGAATGGACGAATAAATGTGAAAATCTCCTGCCAAAACTAATGAAAAAAAAAATAAGAGGAAACAGAAATTATTAAATCAAGAATGAAAAAGAAGATATCATATGGATTTTATGGACACCACTTTACACCATGAAGTTAACAATTTAGATAAACTAGAAAAACAAAATTTTGTATTACTGAAAAGTTGAGAAATAGAAAATATAAATAATCTTATATTTATTAAAGCAATTGAGACTGTAATTAAAAACCCTCTCATCCTGTAATCATTGCACCTAGAGAAACTGTCTGGTGAATTGTCTGGTGGTCTCTAATAGGCTGACCAAATAATTTATTACACAAACCAGGATATACTGGGGCATGAAAAAGAGACTATTATTATTGTTATTATTATCTTATAAGGCAGGGTCTTATTCTGTCAACCAAGCTGGAATGCAGAGGTCTGATCATTGCTCACTGCAGTAATGACCTCCTGGGCTCAAGGGATCCTTTGACCTCAGCCTCCAGAGTAGCTGGGGCTACGGGCATGTACCACTACATCAGGATAAAAATGTTCTATTAATAATTTGTTTGGAAAATAGACACAAACCAGGACTGTTGCAAATAACTGGGGCTTTGGCTACCACACCTGAAAGGCCCTACGTAACCTTGTCCTGCTTTTCCTTATGCACTGCACTTCAGCCTGTTTGGCCTCCCTAGTGACCCTGGAGCACACCAAGCACGCTTCTGCCTGGGAGCATTTGCACTGGTATTGCCTCTGCCCTTAACAGCATTTCTGTTAGATATCTTGGTGGCTTGCTCTTTGCTTCTTTCAGGTTTCCTGTTAAATGATACCTTATCAGAGTTGCCTTCCCTGACTACACACTCCAACCCATCTCAATCTCTATCACCTACACTTTCTTCATTATTCTTATTGCATCTAGTAGATGAAGTAACTTTGAGATCGTAATCCACAGTTCGATTTACAAAGCGTGAACAGTTACCCAGAAAGAGGATGTTGGTACTGGCATAATGAGAACTTTGAAAGCTTCAAAATGGTTTGCATACAATTTAGTCAAAACTGCGGTGCCTCTGACAATTTTTGACGAGCAACTGAAATGATGGAAGTGTGCTTTAGGAAGATTAACAAGGTAAACGTGTGTCAGTGGAGCCCTGGGCTCTGACTACCTAGACCAGTTCCTCAAAAATAGAGTTCTGGAATTGTACTCTCACTGTCACACACTTGATTTCAAATATAGTTTATGCCCTTTCAGTTCTCCTGCCTTCTGGTTAGAGAATCTGGATATTTAACATTGGTCTCAATATGCCTGAGTCCACCACATCCAATAGCAGTAACTAATAAAGGGCCATAGGATCCATAGGACACCTTCCAATGAAGCCAGCCCTCTACAGCTGGGCAGATCCTCCAATACAGTTTCTGCTGTTACACTTTCCTCCCCTCTTCCATATTCAACAATATGGTGGTCCCAGAGTGCCTTGCCACTGAACCAGCTTGAATTAAACCAGAAGTAACAGAGCTTGACAACATTTTGAAATGAAAGAATAGGGAAAAGGGGGAATCATGAAGAATATCAAATTTTCAATCCTGAGTAATGGGAAGGGTAATCATTCATTTGTATGAGTGGGAGAACAAGAGAAAAACTGATTATTTCAGTTTAAAGCATACTGATTTTGAGGACATGGCAGAAACTTCAGGAAAAATATCTAGAAGATATCTAGGAATGCGGGGTTCAAAATTAGGAAGTAAGTCTGTATGTGGGACTCAGATTTGGAGATCATTTGTATCAATGTGATATTTGAAGCTGAGAAAGCAATGGAGATAAGCGTAAAGGAAAAGTAGGAAGGAGTAAGCCATTTTTTGTGAGATATGAGAGTGAATTTAATCAGGATGATGAGGAAAACAAGTAAGAGATGAAGTGTTCTAACTAAAAAAAATCTATATATTTTTAAAGGAGAAGAAGACTTCATTTCTTACAAGGCATTACTGCCTGCAAGGTGACTATCCTGCAGACTTGGAAGTGTGTCTCTGGCCAAGACCAGAAACAGGTACTTTGAAGGAGGAGGGGATGGAGTAGGAACTTTATGTTAAATGGGTTGGCTAAACATACGTATTCAACAGGTTATAGGAGGAGCTATAAATGTTCATTAAGGTGGTCCCAACACATGCATATAAAACAAACACGCATGTAACATATGGCCCATGTTCACTTTGGGTGGAGGCTTAACATTTAAATTTATTACAGTTAGGCCTTATATGTCCGAAGGTCTTTTCAGGACATGGAAGCACACAAGTGCATGACCTCTGTAAATCCGCTACAACCAGACCTTGGTCTCTGGCCTTTTTTTATTTTTTTGAGATGGAGTTTTGCTCTTGTTGCCCAGGCTAGAGTGCAACAAGAGCAATGTGATCTCAGCTCACTGCAACCTCCGCCTCCAGGGTTCAAGCAATTCTCCTGCCTCAGCCTCCCGAGTAGCTGGGATTACAGGCATGCGCCAGCATGCACAGCTAATTTTACATTTTTAGGAGAGATGGGGTTTCCCCATGTTGGTCAGGCTGGTCTTGAACTCCTGACCTCAGGTGATCTGCTTGCCTTGGCCTCTCAAAGTGCTGGGATTACAGGCGTGAGCCACCGCGCCCAGCCTCTAGTCTTCTTATCTGGAAGGAAGTCACTGAAATCAGTCTCTTGTCCCATAACAGCTACAGTTATAGCTGGTAAAAAGGGTTTGGTTAGTACCTGTGAGCTGGAGTTGTTGTAATTGTTTTAAGATTGCTTATTTCAAGGTCAGTGCTTGTTTAGCTGCCAGAGAAAAAGAAAAATCTTATGGAAATTAGAACACATTATTTAACTATAGGGGTACATGACTTAACCCTTGCCTGGCATGGCCTTAGAACCTGTTCATAATGTTTTTTTTCTTTCTTTTTTTTTTTTTTTTTTTTTTTGAGATGGAGTGTTGCTCAGTCACCCAGGCTGGAGTGCAATGGTGCGATCTCCATTCACTGCAATCTCCCCTCCTGGGTTCAAGCAATTCTCCCGCCTCAGCTTGCCAAGTAGCTGGGATTACAGGTACCTTCCACCACACCCAGCTAACTTTTGTATTTTTAGTAGAGACGGGGTTTCTCCATGTTGACCAGGCTGGTCTCGAACTCCTGACCTCAGGTGATCCACCCACCTCGGCCTCCCAAAGTGCTGGGATTACGGGTGTGAGCCACCATGCCCAGCCCGTGTTCATAATTTTATATTTTATTGCTGCAAAGATTCTGTTATTTCAGTCTTATGATCTCTATTTTAACATTAGTGCTGGTCAGTTGTTGTGTCTAAACCACAAAAGGAAGGGGGTATAATGAGGCATATCTGATCTCCCTTCCCATCATGGTCAGGAACTCAGTTTCAAGATTTTTCTGTGGTCCCTTTGGCCAAGTCAGTGGGGGACTTAGGATTTTATTTTAGCGTACAAGAGAAAAGGGCAGGTCATTTTAATCGCATGTGAGTGGTGGATACACGTAGACATTGGAGTAGAATATCTGGAAGAGCTGCTGTAAGGAAAATGAGTAGAATCACAAGAGAATAGCATGATAATCAGCTAACAGGACCCAGGTGAGATCAATCTATAAGGGAAAGAGATGACATGGTTTTATGATTATACTTTGTGTAACTACCTCAGATAGGAGTAGAAAAGCAAGCAGTGGGAGCTTCTTCAAATTGTCATTTACCCCACAGGCTTAGAATTGGTCTGGTATCTGCGGATTGACATAGTCTACATGTGCTGTCGAGATGTAAGGCATTCTAGGGGATGAAGTAGCATTGAGCTGACAGCTCCATTGAGAAGTCCTGCCTTTTGTTCAAGTCCTGAAATAATCACCAAGGTCAATAAAAATCTAACTGTAAACTCAGAGTGAGGAAGTAACAGAATCACAGCGTTTCAAAGCTGGCAGAAAGATAACTCTAATCCTTCTGTAGATTTCTTAAGCTGTTGATTGGGTGACTGAATGACTCAACAGGTCTTGAGCACAGACAATGTAGCAGGCACTGTCCTCAGCCCTGGCAATGCAGATGAGAAATGTAAGGTTCAGAGAGGTGAAGCAACTTAAAGGAAGTCTCACAGGAAATTTGTGACAAAATCGTGAGTCTTGCACCTGTTCTTCCACCCTTTGTCCATTTTCTCACATTTCTCTCTAAGTGCTAGTTTATTTTGCTCCCAAATACAGACTAATTTCTTTGGAAATAATTGGATATTGTGGCATTTTCTAATTTGTGCTGATTTTATAGCTTGCTTCATTTACTCAAAACCCCTTTTCTCTAAAATAATAGCATAAATGCAACTTCCTCTTGCTTATACATAATATGCATGACAGAAATAAAGTCACCTGAGGTTTTGGTTTTGTTTTTTTTAAAAAAAAAAAACACTATGAAGACAAAGGCAATACCACATTAGAAATAAAATCATCTTCTCTTGCTATCAAATGTTCATTTAAATAGCATAAAATAGAAAACTGATTTTTTGAAGTTTTATTTTAGAAAGACATTCATTTCTCTCTAGCTGTGTCCTAAAAGTGAGAGTGGAGAACATCATTCTTTATACCTGAAACAAATAGAGAATGGCTGGTTTCATTTCACTAAGAGTCAATTCATGTGGGTTGGCTCTATGAACAGTAGAGGAAGGAAACCTCCTCATATAAAAACAATAGCAATATTTTATTACATACAATAGATTCTTTGGGAAGTAAGTGTTCCTGCTCAGTACAATTTAATAAATTTTCTCCACCCTGACAATGCTGCATCGTTCTATTGACAACTTGGTTACACTGTGAACTGCATTTCCCAGAACCCTTCCCTGTAAGGTTCTGGGTTAGGGACAGACAGAGTTGAATGATTCCTGGGAGGAAGAAGTAAAGCGACAGTCATTATTACACTCTGAAGTGTATCGTTGTTTAAAGGTAATGAGAGAAAGACACAGTGTGCTGGCAGATTTCAGTTCGGCTAGGTTCTCCTCTACTACACATCCAGCTCTTGTCTCAACTGCAATTCCTACAGTGGTAGGCATAATTCTAAGACAGATTCAAGGTTTTTGCTCCATGGTATACTCTTCTTGAAAAATGTACTCCTCTTGAGTGTGGGTGGAAGCTGTGAATATGATAGAATATCACTCCCACATTTAGGCTCCTAATCAGTTGACTTTGAATTAATCAAAAGGAAGCTTATCTGAAGTGAGTCTGACATAATCATGGGAGCCTTTAAAATGCCATGTCAAGAGGTTCACTTCTTACTCACCCCGAAGACACAGTTTCCGTTAGTTCTACAGGGACAATGAAATCAATTCTGCCAAGAATCACCTGAACTTAGAAAAGACCACAAGCCTCAGAAGACACCCCTGGGCCTGGCTGACACCTTGATCATAGCCTTTTATTACCCTAAGGAGAGGAGTGGGCTAACATGTGCCCAGACCCCTGACCCATGGAAACTGTGAGATAATACGTGCTGTTTTAAACTGCTAAATTTAAGGTAAATTGTAACGTCAAAACAGAAAATGAATATATCTGCTCACTAAAAGAAATCTCAGGCCCACTATCAGATGCCTTGCTGCAAACTCACAGAGGCAGTAGCCGGGAAGAACAAATAACATTTACAAACTTCTTTACCAGTCTCTCTTAAAGATCTTACGCTAACAATGAGATATGCCAGCTTCAATATTCCCTTGAAAGTTCCAGCTTTCCATCTCCTTCCACAATGGTTTAATGTCTAATTACTTGAATAACCTTCTCATTTTATAATAGTCATCACACTCTTTCTTCCATGAATGAACCTTGACTGATACAGTTATTGGTACCAGAAGTGATACTAGGACAACAGAATCTTTTATTTTATTTTTATTTTTTTAAACTTTTATTTTAACTTCAAGCGTACATGTTCAGGTTTTTTACATAGGTAAACTTGTTTCATGAGGTTTGTTGTACAGCTTATTTCATCACCCAGGTGTTGAGCCTAGTTCTCATGAGTTATTTTTCCTGCTCTTCTCCTCCCTCCTCCCACTCTCCACCAGCAATCCCACTACTGGGTATATAATCAGAGAAATAGAAATCATTCATATGTTCACTGCAACACTACTCACAACAGCAAAGACATGGAATCAACTTAAATACTTATTAATAAGAGATTGGATAAAGAAAACATGGTACATATTCATCATGGAATACTATCTATCCATAAAAAAAGCATGAAGTCATGTCCTTTTCAGGGACATGGATGGAGCTGGAGGCCATCATCCTTAGAAACTAACACTGGAACAAAAAAACCATATACAACATGTTCCCACTTATAAGTGGGAGCTAAATGATGATAACATACGGACTCGGAGAGGGAACAGAATCTTTAGAATGGGTATCTAGAATTGGTTTTATGTCCTTATTAGACTTAAGAACATTAGTGACCATTAGCATATTGCTGGTCCAAGGCATTCAGTGACAAAACTATTTATATGTCTATGTACATCTGTATTCAAGCATCCATATAAGGCAATTTTTGGGGTGACCAAGTGGTTGCTGCCATAAAAACTTCTAGTTTAAAAAAGGCATTTTGAAGTTAGTTGGTCAATTATAAGTTTATAAGAGAACTCGGAAAAAGAAACTGATGATCTTTTGGTTTTAAATTCTCACTAGAAGGTCCAGAACAAGAAAAAAAAAAAATCATAAAGCTTGTATGCCTATCCTAAAAAGAAATCTTATCTCCTGTAACGACAGGGACAAGATTTTTGAAAATCAAACCAAAAGTCTAATCCTGTGTGTGGCTAAAGTACAACTCAGATTGAATCTATAACCTCATAGGGCTTCTTATGATAGGGGATTGAGGTATTGACTGGGAAAGAACAAGATCTTGAAACTTTGGATGAAGACCTTTAATGGGTAGATTCTAATGAAGCTGAAAACATCACACCATGAAAATTTTGCGGAGCCTTCTTTTCCAGTAGAAGCAGACTTTGCCCCCTTGTCTGAGTAGACTAGTCTCTTGATAGCTAAAGAACATGCATTGGATTCCCCTGAGATAGTCACCTACAAGGGACTGCCAATCCCCTGTAGGACCCACTCCCACCATTCATTGCTTCCAGATTTATAACTGGATTAAAATCCTGGTAGGAAGCATGGGGTAAAATGCAAAACATGACCCATGAGAATGTCTCAGACACACCTAAATAAATGCAAGATTCTCCCAGTTTATATTGAATTAAAAACTATCAAATATTATGGAAATGAATCCTAAGGATGTTGGATCAGGATAGAATGAATAATAGTTTGAATCAAGCTAAATGCGTTGGTATAAGTGCGTGTAGCAAAAACTCCAGAGTTAGTGTGCTTGCTTGAATGGCCTAGAGTAACAGTAATAGTATGCCTGAATGGTGAACTAAAACTTAGATCCAGACACAGCCTACAATGAATATAGTTGAAATGCTGGGACTGACTTTTTATATGTAAAGAAAGGTATCCAAGTCTTAGAAATATCAGAGTTATGCACATAAATTTATTATGTAAGTCCCACTGAACTATGCCCTAACTCTCCTAACTCTGCTGTCCAGGAGAGTCTCGGAACTCTCCCTTCACCAGGGCTTTGAGAAACACACTAGAAAGGGGGCTCACACACACACTTGAACAGCTCTTTGGTGGCTATTCTCTGCAGGGCAGGAATGATACTAGGGGCTGCTGATATTGATCTGGACTCTCCAAATTCAGAAGGAATGATGTGATTTTATAATGGCAGAAGTAAAGTAGAAGCACTTATATACTACAAATAATGTGGACATACCAGTTAAAGTTCAATCACAAAAGTAGAACCACTAGGTATGACATAGTATCTGAGATTTCTTATAGGAACTTGACCTTACGTGCTTAGAGAAGCTACTCAATTAGTTTAGGTTTAGTTGTTGCTTCTGTATCTCTTGTAGGGCCTAGACCAAGAGTAGAGAAGCTAAAGGAAAAGATCAAGTAGAAGTAGAAGGAACATCACTTCTGGCTGCTGCCCTAGAAGACGTACATGCAAAGCCACAAATCAGAGATGAAAAGGAGGAGCTCAAGCCTGAGCCAGAGGAACTGTCACGAACATGAATTGAAAGGTCAGCAAGAGTGTGCATGAGCTGCTATAGCACATGGTGCCCCAGGACGGGCCTTCTAAACATACACTACTATGGCTGCTCCCTCTGGTGTGCCTTCCAAATCTCATGCAAAATATTTCTAGAGAACACAAACACAAAACTATTTAAGAAACGGAATTCTGCAGAATAGTTCCTTCTATAATGATCAGAGACAAAGCAGTGTTTTTCACAATAATTGAAACCATTGAGATCTTTGGTCTCGGCTAATTGATTATGTTATCCTTGGGACTAAAGTAGAATGGCAGCAAATGAGAATCTAGCTTTTATCAGTGAGAAAAGCTTCAGGTCAAAGAGAAATCTGTCTTTCCTTGTCAAAATAGATTTGCAGCCCCGACTGGGTCCCAAACTTGAGCCAGTTTGCTGATCCAGACTTAGTTGAATGAAGATGAAGCCAGTGCCCCTTAAGAAAGAATCCTACTACACTGCCAAAATTTATGCTTCAAATCTTTCTCCTTGTCTTCCTCAGTATGATGATTAACCATTTGTCAGGGTGATTTGAATAGAAGAGGGAATATCCAGACCTTTCAGGAATTGTTAGACATTAGCTCTGAAATGGCACTTATTTCTGAAGACCAAAAATATCACTGTGTGTGCTCTACCAGTCAGAGTAGGGGCTTATGGAGGTCATGTGATTATGACGTTTTGACCTATGTCTATCTCACAATCAGTACTATGGATCTCCACCCCCAACCTATGTTTATCTTCTCTATTCCATAGTGCAAAGTTGGTAGCTCAGAAACTGGCAGTCTCCACGCTCATTCCCAGACACATAAGGTGAAGTCTATTGTTACAGGAAAAGTCACACAGAAGCCATTAGAATGGACTCTGTTTACCAAAATAGTAAACCAATGCAATCATATTCTTGGAGAAATTAGAAATATCATTGCCACCATAAAGGTGATATGAAATGAAAGAGTGGTAATGCAGACTACATGTCAATTCCACTTGCCTATCTGACCTGTGTGGAAGACAGATGGATTTTTAAAAATTAACAGAGAATTACTGTAAAACTTAACTTGATGATAGACACAATTACAGCTGTTCGAGTAGATAAACGTATTCCCAGTACCTGGTACCCAGCTATTGTTCTGGTGAATGATACTTATACTTAATAGTATGGACCACTAAAATTAATTTCCTTTCAGTTGGCAAGGTCAGCCTCGTTCACTGCACTAGCTCAGGGTTATTTCAACTCTTAATCCCTACAGCATAATCTTGTCCACAGCATCGAACATTGCCTCTCCTTTCCTTACACTGGTCCATTTTATGGATGATATCACATAACATTGCTTGTGACCAAGAAACTTATTTTTAGGAAACAAAGTGCCTTGTACTTACAAAATTTACTGGTGTTACTATGTTCCCTAGCCCTGAAACAGTTAAATTTTAGAATGGGTTTTTGAAGACTTAGTGTGCTAGTTAAGTTGCAACACCTTGCAGGGCTGAGTTGATCACCTTCAAGATGTTGTAAATACTCTTTATCTGTGACCATGATGCTATTTTCCTTTGCAACCATATGGTCCTATTTCTCCTTAGCCGGTATTTACAGATGAGGGATTCAGTAGGTGGAAATGAGAGTAGCTAAACACTAGTGCTCCTAATGATCACCTAGCAAACATTTTCCCCAAATTCCTAACTTCATGGGTTCTGCAGGTTTTCAAGTCTTCATTCCTAATGGAAGTAGGAGACTTCTACCAGGTGGCATAGCAATTATGTCATTAAACTCGTTGAAACGGCCGCCTGGTCATTTTGGTCTCCCTGAGCCAGCAAAACATTGAGCAAAGATAGGGCTGCTGTAGTGTTGAGGTGATTTATCCCGACTATCAGAAAGAAATTACATTGCTTCTACACAGTGGAAGTGGGGGAAAATCATGTCTAGAATGCAGGAGCCTGGTAATTCCGAGTTCGTCCCATGTCCGGTGGTCAACTAATGGAAAACTATCTATAATCTACTGACAAAGGGCTAATATCCAGAACTCCACAGCTAAACAAATTTAAGCAAGAAAAACAAACAACCCCATCAAAAAGTGGGCAAAGGATATGAACAGACATTTCTCAAAAGAAGACACATTCATACAGCCAACAGACACATGAAAATGCTCATCATCACTGGCCATATTCAGAGAAGTCGTAAATCAAAAACTGGCTACAATGATGTACCGTTCACACCAGTTAGGGAATGGCGAACATTAAAAGCTTTTCAGGGAAAACAATAGTGCTGGAGAGGATGTGGAGAAATAGAAATGCTCATGTTGGTGGATTGTAAACTAGTTCAACCATTATGGAAAACAGTATGGCTATTCCCTGATCTAGAATCAGATGTACCATATGACCCAAAGCCATCCCATTACTGGGTATATACCCAAAGGATTATAAATCATGCTGCTATAAAGACACATGCAATGATGTTTTAATAAGGCAATTCATTCACAATAGCAAAGACTTGAATCAACCCAAATGTCCATCAGTGACAGATCAATAAGAAAAAAATGTGGCACATATACACCATGAATACTATGCAGCCATAAAAAAGGATGAGTTTCAGTCCTTTGTAGGACACATGGATGCAGCTGGAACCATCATTCTTAGCAAAACTATCACAAGAACAGAACCAAACACCAGCTTGTTCTCACTTTATAGGTGGGAACTGAACAATGAGACTCACTTGACCTGAGCAAGGAACATCACACACCGGGCCTGGTCAAGGAGGGGAGGGGGGAGGGATTGCATTGTGAGTTGTTCCGAGCCGCAATGACAAGTTGAGGCACACCAACATGGCACAAGTATAAGAAGGCAAAGTTTGCAAACCCGGCACATTGGGCGCACACAAAATTCTACAACTTAAAGTATAATAAATAAATTTAAAAATAAAAAATAAAAAGTGTCAAAAATCAAGTGTCGGTCATGGACAAGAAAACATGACTAGCTGAAGTGCTTGCTGAAGGTAAAGGGAATATGGTACAGGTGTTGGAAGAAAGGCAAAGTTCGTGATAACTGCCACCTATGATCATGTGAACAGCTGCCGAAAAATGAACTGTGCTACGAAGAGTACTTCTCTCATTGTGGTGTGAGTATATTTGTATACGGATATTAACTGATTCTTTTTGTTTTCTGTCATTTCTCATTTTTCCTTTCTTTTTACGTTCCATAAGTCAACTTTATAATTCACTATTTAAATAACAGGATACCAAGGGAGAATGTAACTCAGCTAAAAGAGAAATAAATATCACTCAAAATATGGTTAAATTGAGACTCTATGTATCTTCTTTGGGGGAGAATATAAGTGTGCTTGAAGGCTTACAAAAAAATAGCTATATCATGTTAGACTGAAGCCTCATTTTGTAATTGTCTTTACATGAAAGTTAAATATAGATTTTTTTAAAAAGTGCGTGTGTATGCCTATTTGATGAGGTATGTATGTTTGCCTATCCACTGTACTGGACTGTTCTATTATCAACATGGTTATGCTGAGAACTAAATTTCCCCAAATTTTCTTTTCTATATAATTCTGGATAGGAGTTTGCTAAAAATTAAGTTTTATGAGACAGAAGCAGCAGCCACCATTCTGTTAAGTCAGATATAGTGAGAGATACAAAGGTCTCAGAAGATTGTAGTTAGCCCAGGCTCTTTCTCACTCTGTATCCAGTTTTTCTTCCCAACTGCTGGTCCTGTTGACTAATAGCGCCCCCAGACCCATTACCAGATGCCTTGCTGCAAACTCACAGAATTAATAGCCTTGAAGAACCACCAGTCTTCCATTGGCATTCCCTTTCCAGACATGCCTAACATCCAGATTTCCCTGCAAGCTCCAACTCATTCATCCACCCCTGGGCTGGTTACTGATGTGTCTTTGTGATCTTAACTTTTTTTTTCAGACTTTTAATTCTCCAGTTCCTCTCTCAAGTATATAAGGTCTATCTCCAATAATAAGTGTCTTATACTATAATTCTCATAATGATTCTGCTTCCACTCAAACTCTGACTGATACACTGGCCTATAAATAAAGAGCAACCTTCCTTTCTTTTGGAAGAGCTCTTCCTTTCTTAAGAGCAACCTTCCTAAGCATTATTCTCATAATTAATGGAACATAGAATATCCCTAATATCAGAGTCAGTGCTAAAAGCAGAGCAAACTATTACTTCCATACCTCACTTCTATAACTTTGCTTACCTGATTGCACAGAGAATTCTCTAAAATCCTCTGCAAAAGTTTCCATTTCTTCCTGGGAGTTTTCAGCAGCAGACTGATGAGATCCTTTTCTTGGGGTAGCAGCTGTCTGGCCAACTCAGCCACTCTGATCAATAGTATCGATTCTATCCAGGAGGCCAGAATGAAGAGTATTAAAATCTATCCCAGCTTATCTGAATGAGCCTCATTATATGTGCACCTCCTCACTTATTAAACTGGGCCAAAGAGGTCCAGAAGACAGAGGCAAAAAACGAGGAATCCGAGCATTGATATCTAGGGAAAAGTTCAAGTGGAATCTGCATGTCTGTAACATATAATAGAACTAATTTAACACATAAACTATTAAAATCGTTTACCCTGGCATAGAGCCTTGAAGTAGCTGCCACTGCACTGCAAGTATTCACCAGGCTCTGAGTGAAATGTAAGCAGCACACTGAACAACCATGATTCATGGAACAAAATCCGAAAGTCATTTTATTTTATCTGTCACTATCCCTACCCATTTGTTTAGTGAGGCTCATGCTTTTTCTGTTCTTATAGAAAATTCAGGCACACTCTTTTACATGCATGATAATTCTTAATTTACTTTCAATTTAAGAATTGGTGTGTCCCATTCTACATATGTTCAATACTCCAAACAGCCTCAAAATTAAGGCATCTGCTGCCTCTCCACTCCCCACACCTCCCTGCCAGCTCTGAACTATTGTTAGAAGAAGCCTGTAATGAAGGAAGAAGGTACAGGTGGCTTCTTTTCTCCTTACTCACCAATGTTCCACCTTTTAGCTGCATTTTGTTAATTAGCTTCTGGCCACTCTGGGTTGAAACACGAGAAATAAAGAAGAAAAAAGGGTTAAGGGAAGTCTTTACATCAATTATGGCTTTTCTCTGGACCTGGCGAATGTTTAGAGTGATGCTTCCTTTGATGCTCCCACGGAATCTGGAGCCATGCTCAGGACTGTTCACCTGCAGTTCCTCTGATCTCTGTTCTAGTGACTTTAGTCACTCACTGCATTCTCAGGTGCTGAAAATCAGGCTCTTTGGTTTATCTCTGCAGATATCTCTTTGCCTCTTCAGGCAACCCTCTGGCTCATACAGAACTCTATCTTATACCTGGTCCATCACTGGTCCATGAGAACTGATCGTGCTTCCTTCCCCATTAGTGAATGTTGGGTGCACAGTCCTCCTAGTGTAGCCATGTCTAGGCCTCTTTTGTCTGCAGCTACTCAGACTATGTCTTACTCTATTCTCAGGCAGAAATCAGACACTAGTGTGTACATCAACTCTGAGTGGCCCCAGTGAAGTCCTTCTCATAGGCTCAAGGTAAAAAGCAGCCATAAATTTCCTTTTCCCTTGCGATGAGTAGGGGAACTCAATGTACTTCAGCGGCCTTCCCCAAAATCCCCTTTACAGCTTCTGCTTTCAGTCTCATCCTTAGCCCATTTATATCTGCTTAATGTGGATAAGAAGTGTAATTGCCTTAAACTGCCTAACCAGTTTTCAGCTACCTTTTTTTTGAATCCTCCACTAAAAATCATCATGTTCCCTTTGGTTTTTGATACATATTTACTTTCATACTAGGAGAAAATTCCACTGTAAAACACCATCTCATAAACCAATTCTTTTCTTGAATCACTAATCCTTGTATAACCTATGCCTCCACTTTTAATCTGTTCCCTCAGATTGCCCAATTACTAATTTTACTTTTTAAGGCATAATTATATTATTTCCTCAACCACTTCAAATAAATGTGTATTTTCCTTCAGATAGTTAATGACATCCTGAATATGATTTCCATGTCTTAGCTTCATTCATTCATTTGAATATTTTCTATTAGATCATACAATGTGCAAGGCACTATGCTAAATATCACAAAATCAAGAATTATTCATTATTAAACTATAACTCCTGCCTACAAAGAGATCACACAATTGTCAGATACGAATTATTAAATGCTTATGTGGAAGATATTCTGCTCACACAGAGAAGAGTCCCTAGAGAAGATGGTGAATGAGTAGAGTCTTCAAAAAGAATAGAAGTCAAAGGGGTAAAAGGCCATTTCAGAGACAACAGGTGGAACATGTGTCAATGTAGGGAGGCATGAGAAGGGATAGAATATTGATTAGCCATATGTGTTAGTGTGTTTTCACACTGCTGATAAAGACATAACCAAGACTGGGAAGAAAAAGAGATGCAATTGGACTTGCAGTTCTACATGGCGGGGGAAGGCCTCAGAATCATGGCAGGAGGTGAAAGGCACTTCTTACATGGTGGTGGCAGGAGAAAATGAGGAAGAAGCAAAAGCAGAAACCCCTGATAAACCCATCAGATCTCGTGAGACTTATTCACCATGATGAGAATAGCATGGGAAACATTGGCCCCCATGATTCAATTACCCCCACTCCAGGTCCATCCCACAACTCATGGGAATTCTGGGAGAAAATGTCAAGTTGAGATTTTGGTGGGGACACAGCCAAACCATATCATTCCAACCCTGGCCCCTCCAAATCTCATGTCCTCACATTTCAAAACTAATCATGCTTTGCCAACAGTCCTCCAAAGTCTTAACTCGTTTCAGCATTAACTCAAAAGTCCACAGTCCAAAGGCTCATATGAGACAAGGCAAGTCCCTTCTACCTATAAGCCTGTAAAATCAAAAGCAAGCTAGTTGCTTCCTAGATACAATAGGGGTATAGGTATTGGGTAAATACAGCAGTTTCAAATGGGAGAAACTGGCCAAAGCAAAGGGGTTACAGGGACCATGCAAGTCTGAAATCCAGTGGGACAATTAATTTTAAAGCTCCAAAATGATCTCCTTTGACTCCAGGTCTCACATCCAGGTCACACTGATGCAAGAAGTGGGTTCCCATGTTCTTGGACATCTCCACCTCTGTAGCTTTGCAGGGTACAGTCTCCCTCCTGGCTGCTTTTGTGGGCTGGCATTGAGTGTCCACAGCTTTTCAAGGTGCACAGTGCGTGCTGTCAGTGGATCTACCATTTGGGGTTCTGGAGGACGGTGGCCCTGTTCTCACAGCTCCAGTAGGCAGTGCCCCCAGCAGGGACTCTGTGTGGGGGGCTCTGACCACACATTTCCTTTCCTCACTGCCCTAGGAGAGGTTCTCCATGAGGGCACCGCCCCTGCAGCAAACTTTTGCCTCGGCATCCATCCAGGCATTTCCATACATCTTCTGAAATCTCGGCAGAGGTTCCCAAATCTCAATTCTTGACATCTGTGCACCTACAGGCTCAACACCATGTGGAAGCTGCCAAGGCTTAGGGCTTCCACCTTCTGCAGCCACAGCCCAAACTGTACATCAGCCTTTTATAGCCACGGCTGGAGGAGGTGGGACACAGGGCACCTACTCACTAGGCTGCACACAGTACGGGGACCCTGGGCCTGGCTCACAAAACCACTTTTTCCGCCTAGGCAACCAGGCCTGTGATGGGAGGGGCTGCCATCAAGGTATCTGACATGGTCTAGAGACATTTTCTATATGGTCTTGGGTATTAACATTAGGCTTCTTGCTACTTATGCAAATTCCTGCAGCCAGCTAGAGTTTCTCCACAGAAAATGTGTTTTTGCTTTTGTTTTTGTTTTCTATCACATTGTCAGCCTGCAAATTTTCCAAACTTTTATCCCCTGTTTCCCTTTTAAAACTGAATGTTTTTAACAGCACCCAAGTTACCTCTTGAATGCTTTGCTGCTTAGAGGTTTTTTCTGCCAAATACCCTAAATCATCTCTCTGAAGTTCAAAGTTGCATATATCTCCAGATCAGGGGCAAAATGCCACCAGTCTCTTTTCTAAAACATAACAACAGTCACCTTTGTTCAAGTTCCCAACAAGTTCCTCATCTCCATCTGAGACCATCTCAGCCTGGACTTTGTTCATATCTCTGTCAGTATTCTCATGAAAGCCATTCAACAAGTCTCTAGGAAGTTACAAACTTTTCCACATGTTCCTGTCTTCTGAGCCCTCCAAACTGTTCCAATCTCTATCTGTTACCCAGTTCCAAAGTCACTTCCACATTTTTGGGTATCTTTTCAGCAACATCCAACTCCCAGCACCAATTTACTGTATTAGTCCGTTTTCATGCTGCTGATAAAGACATAGCTGAGACTGGGAAGAAAAAGAGGTTTAATTGGACTTGCAGTTCCACATGGCTGTGGAAGGCCTCAGAATCACGGCGGGAGGTGAAAGGCACTTCTTACATGGTGGCGGCAAGAGAAAATGAGGAAGAAGCAAAAACAGAAACCCCCAATAAACCCATCAGATCTCAGGAGACGTATTCACTGTCACGAGAACAACATGGGAAAGACTGGCCTCCATGATTCAATTATGTCCCCCTAGGTTCCTCTCAGAACACGTGGGAATTCTGGGAGACAAAATTCAAGTTGAGATTTCAGTGGGGACACAGCCAAACCATATGACCATAGATAGTTCAGTATGCGTGGAACACATAGGTATAAGGCAGGCAATGATAATTGATGAGCTGACCAAGTATACAGAAGATATATCCTGAAGGAGTTTGCATGCCTGTTAAAGAGTTTAAATTTTATCTTCAGGAAAATTGGAAACATCAAATTGTAAGCAGAGGTGTGTTGTAATTACTTAAGTTTTAGAAAGATCATTCTGACTAAAGAACTACTAATAATTGGTGGGGAAATGGTAGTGAAATATGCTATGACAAAGCATTGACATTCTCTAAAAAGATCTCATACACATAAGTAAAAAGATAAACATTGCAAGAGGAGGAAAAAAAAGAAGGAGCCAACGAAAAAGTACTCATTGTTACATAAAAATCAGGAAAAAGCAAATTAAAAATGAGATACTATTTTTCACACATAAGATAAAAAGCCTTTAATGTCAAATATGATGAGGTTTAAGGGAAGTAATTTCTTGCAGAGTTATGAGAGTGCAAATTGGTGGAGTCACTTTGGAAGGTAATTTGGCAGTATCTATTAAAACAGAAAATGTGCACACCTTATGATTCAGCAGATCCTCTTCTAGATATCTTCATCACAAGTACTTATATGTGTGTACAAGAAGGTTGGCATAGCATATTCAGAACAGCATCGTGTGGAACAATAATAACTTAGAAACAATTGTAAAAAGACGATATAAGGTACAAAATGGGAGTTTTTCCTTTTTTCTAGAACTAACGATAATATACAACTAGGAACAAAGGCATTAAGGGCTTCACATTCTTTAAGTACAGAAAATTGTCCCATATAGGGGGACAACCCTTTCCCCTGGAGCCTGCCCACAGGCGACATTTCAGTAGAACTAACACATGACCACCACCCTCCTCCATTCCTACCCCAGGGAGTAGAACTGGGAGGAAGATAAAAGTTTCTGGGAGAGGTTCTTCCAATTCCCACAGCCAGGAAAGGAAGGGCCAGGAGAACCCCTGTGATATGGTTTGCCTGTGTCCCCACCCAAATCTCAACTTGAACTGTAGTTCCTATAATCCCCACGTGTCATGGAAGAGACAGCGCAAAACTGGAAACAACCTGCATACATAACAATAATTGAATGTTTAAACACATGTAAAAACAACCACATGATAGAATAGAAAAATAAAAATGTCCTTTATAAAATGGTGTTTTCAAAACACGTTGAATTTCCCAGGGGAAATTCTTCTGATAGAGTGTTGTGAGAAAGAGGGATGAAAGACAATTAGAGATGAATTAACAGATTGTCAATTCATCTGTCAATACCAGTGGGAGGTAACTGAATCATAGGCACTGTTACCTCCTCTTGTGATAGTGAGTGAGTGCTCATGAGATCTGATGGTTTCATAAGGGGAGTTTCACTCTCTTTCACTCTGCACTTCTCTCTTGCCTGCCATCATGTAAGACGTCACCTTCCACCATGATTGTGAGGACTCCCCAGCCATGTGGAACTGTGTGAGTCAATTAAACCACTTCCCTTCATAAATTACTCAGTCTTGGGTATGTCTTTATTAGCAGCATGAGAACAGACTAATACACCCTAGGAATAGTTCAGAGATATCTAATCAAGAAAAAAAGACTGACATTTTATCTCTGCCTAGATTTTTGCTGAGTCACCAGAGATACCATGCTACAGGTCCAAGGGAACAAACATAAAGGAGAGGTGGCTTAGAGGGGCAGCCACGGAGGTTTGGGACACTGACAGTGCCCTCCAGTTCCAAGTTCCCATAGGTATAAAAAATTGATCCTGCTTTGGGTCCCTGACCCAGAGTCAGGAGCCACAGAACATGTGGATACTGGGCTCTCCTGCTGGGTACTGCCACAGTGGGAGACCAGAAGGCTGCTGTTCTGGAGGAACACCGTGAGGTGTCAGTCTATGGGACGCTGGCCACCACTCTTAGGCAGTGAAATCAGTGAGCTCGGAGAGTGCTCATCACCAACCCAGGAGAGGATCTCCAGGTTGGCTCTTAAAGAGATGATATGTTTTTAGCCCTTTCTCTCTTCTTGGCCAACCCCAGGAGGTAGAAGAAGGGAAAGGAAAAGTGGAAACAAAGTTGGGGATGAGGAGTCAGAAGCAGTCTATTCTGCTTCCCCATCTAAATCCTTACAAACCGAAGTGTATTTGGGTGCAGGGATTGGGAGAGAAAGGGAATATTGCTTTGAATCAAATATGAGATAACAGTGATAAAATAAATGTACATTACTGAATCTTAAAGAACTAAAGTGGTACTGGTTTAATAACAGAAAGTGACTTTCCTGACTCAAATAAGCTCTCATTAAGGGATCCCACTACTCAGCAGGAGGCCATGGGAGAGAGTTTGACAGAGCACTGTTGTTCGTCATTGGGAAAAATAAAATTTTCTCATATACCCTTAGAGAACTGAAACTCCTTTTAAAATAATTATACAAACTCAATGTACTCAGTGTCCAACAATAAGAGAAAGGATAAACAAATCTGTGTATACAGACACTATGAATCCAGTTAGGAATGAAGGGGCTCAATATTATCAATATGGAATTTCAAAACATGTTGACTGAAGAAGTAAAGATTTGAAGAACAATGCAGACATAAGACTACATCATATACTTTTTGTAGATAAATTTGTATCCATATGTGGGCATGTATGCATAATTTTTAGAAGTTTCCTTCTCAAACTCATGTTAGTTTTTAATATTTGCCGAAGAGGTATAAATGAAAATGGAAGGATCAAATTTGGGACACTCTAGCTTGATGTACAATGTTCCTTTTTATTAAAAAGGGACAATGTCTTCCTATATTACTTGTATAAAGAACCAATTTACAAACATTTAAAAGACTGAGAGCAATTTTGCCAAAATAAACAGTGAGTAATTCTATGTGATAAGTATTTCAGTGACTGTCATTTTCTTCTTTGTATTTCTTAATATTTTTAAACAACTGTACCCTCCAAGAAAGGAATAAAGGAAGATAAAGAAATAGTAAATTAATTCACCAAAAAACAAAAAAGTCAATGTGAAAAATGTTAATCAACCTTATTAGACTTACATAAATTCTAATTAAATAACAATGAGATATTATTTCCCAATATGTTGATTTTTTAAATTATAATAATCAAGGTGATCATATATGGCAAGTAGGACTATATATTAGCATGTTCCTCTGGGCAGCAATTTGGCAAGAAGTATAATGAGCCTTTCAAAGACTTTATGACAATGTATGCATAAAACATTTCTAAAAGATTATATAGCAAAACATTAACTCATTAATCTTTAAGTCTAAGAATTATGGATATTTGCTTGTCCATATTAATATGCTTTTCTATAATAAGCAGTGTTATTCATGTCATATATATACATATGTACAGTCACATATTTAAATATTATACTCTTTTACTTAGTAATTCTACACGTAGGAATCTATTGTAAGGAAATAACAGGAGATTTGTTAAAGATTTAGTACCAAAATATCCATGGAAACACTATTCATAACAGCTCAAAACTGGAAACAACCTGCATACATAACAATAATAGAATGTTTAAATACATGTTAAAGCAACCACATGATAGAATAGAAAAATAAAAATGTCCTTTATAAAATGGTGTTTTCAAAACACATTGAATTTCATAGGGGAAATTCTTCTGATAGAGTGCTGTGAGAAAGAGGAATGAAAGACAATTACAGATGAATTAACAGATTGTCAAGGGGTCTAACCAAGTTTAAAATCCATGCATTTGTAAAGGCACCAATCAGGCTGGCACAAGGATTTTTCTCTGATAGTGTTTAATACCCCAGACACAGAAGAACAGAAAACGGGACATCCACTGGAAAGCTAAACCGGTGCCAAATGTAATGAACCCTGTCTTTTCCAGGGCTTTGAGTTGTTGTTTTTAACTACTCTGCCAAAAGCAGCCTCATTCTCAAAAGACCAGTCACCAGTAGGTTCTGAAATCCCACTGCCTTGAAAGCACCTCCACCCACCAAACTTGCCGTCCTGCTGTCACATGTAGAAATGACAAGGCTTTGGTGTCTGCAGCAGGCCAATACCTTTGTTTGTGGGTATCTGGAAGAACTTTGAGATCTCTCTGACTGAACTCCCCAGTGTCTGCGAGGCAGAGTATTTGCAGGATTATTATTATTATTGTATTTTCTCAAGCAAGATCCAAAACTAAATCTTTCACCTTCTCTGCCATGCCATTGTTCAAGCAGAAACGTTGAAGTCCCTCCCATTTTATTGTCTCTGTTGTTCTAGTTGTTGTTTTGATAGCCCTGTGTCTGGACTTACCTCCATACTAAATAGCTATGTGAGACAAATATTTTAGATTAAACTGAGGACTTTCTGGCAACATGACTGAATTCCATTCATCCAAGGGGGTATGCAAACTATAAACTTTGGACTCAAACTTCCTTCTTTCCTTTGAAGATACTGTGGGGTAGTCACAATCGTCAAACAGAATTCAAGCCAGACACAAATGAAGATCTTCAGGTGAATCTTATTTTTTTTAAATTGTACTTTAAGTTCTGGGGTACATGTGCACAACATGCAGGTTTGTTACATATGTATACATGTGCCATGTTGGTTTGCTACACCCATTAACTTGTCATTTATATTAGGCATTTCCCCTAACGCTATCCCTTCCCCATCCCCCCAACCCCACGCCAGGCCCCAGTGTGTGACATTCCCCACCCTCTGTCCAAGTGTTCTCATTGTTCAATTCCCACCTAAGAGTGGGAACATGCGGTGTTGAGTTTTCTGTCCTTGTGATAGTTTGTTCAGAATGACGGTTTCCAGCTGCATCCATGTCCCTGTAAAGGACATGAACTCATGGTTTTTTATGGCTTCATAGTATTCCATGGTGTATATGTGCCACATTTTCTTAATCCAGTCTATCACTGATGGACATTTGGGTTGGTTCCAAGTCTTTGCTGTTGTGAATAGTGCCACAGCAAACATATGTGTGCATATGTCTTTATAGTACCATGATATGTAATCCTTTGGGTATATATCCAGTAATGGGATCACTGGGTCAAATGGTATTTCTAGTTCTAGATCCTTGAGGAATTGCCACACTGTCTTCCATAATGGTTGAACTATTTACACCAACAGTGTAAAAGCATTCCTGTTTCCCCACATCCTCTCCAGCATCTGTTGTTTCCTGACTTTTTAATGATCACCATTCTAACTGGTGTGAGATATATCTTATTGTGGTTTTGAGTTGCATTTCTCTGACCAGTGATGATGAGCATATTTTCATGTGTCTGTTGGCTGCATAAATGTCTTCTTTTGAGAAGTGTCTGTTCATATCCTTTCCCCACTTTTTCATGGGGTTGTTTGATTTTTTCTTGTAAATTTGTTTAAGTTCTTTGTACATTCTGGATATTAGCCCTTTGTCAGATGGGCAGATTGCAAAACTTTTCTCCCATTCTGTAGGTTGCCTATTCACTCTGATGGTAGTTTCTTTGGCTGTGCAGAAGCTCTTTAGTTTAATTAGATCCCATTGGTCTATTTTGGCTTTTGTTGCCATTGCTTTTGGTGTTTTAGTCATGAAGTCCTTGCCCATGCCTATGTCCTGAATGGTATTGCCTAGGTTTTCTTCTAGGGTTTTTATGGTTTTAGGTCTAACATTTAAGTCTTTAATCTATCTTGAATTAATTTTTGTATAAAGTATAAGGAAGGGATCCAGTTTCAGCTTTCTACATATGGCTAGCCAGTTTTCCCAGCACAATTTATTAAATAGGGATTCCTTTCCCCATTTCTTGTTTTTGTCAGATTTGTCAAAGATCAGATGGCTGTAGATGTGTGGTATTATTTCTGAGGGCTCTGTTCTGTTCCATTGGTCTATATCTCTGTTTTGGTACCAGTACCATGCTGTTTTGGTTACTGTAGACTTATAGTATAGTTTGAAGTTAGGTAGCATGATGCCTCCAGCTTTGTTCTTTTTGCTTGGGATTGTCTTGGCAATGCGGGCTCTTTTTTGGCTCCATATGAACTTTAAAGTAATTTTTTCCAATTCTGTGAAGAAAGTCATCAGTGGCTTGATGGGGTTGGCATTGAATCTGTAAATTACCTTGGGCAGTATGGCCATTTTCACGATATTGATTCTTCCTATCCATGAGCATGGAATGTTCTTCCATTTGTTTGTGTCCTCTTTTATTTCGTTGAGCAGTGGTTTGTAGTTCTCCTCGAAGAGGTCATTCACATCCCTTGTAATTGGATTCCTAGGTATTTTATTCTCTTTGAAGCAATTGTGAATGGGAGTTCACTCATGCTTTGGCTCTCTGTTTTTGTCTGTTACTGGTGTATAAGAATGCTTGTGATTCCATTAACAGTGTGTAAGTGCTCCCATTTCCCACAACCTCACCAGCATCGGTTATTTCTTGATTTTTCAGTAGCTACCCTGATTTATGGTATCTCATAGTGGTTTTGATTTCCACTTCTCTAATAATCAGTGATATTGAGCTTTTTTTCATGTTTCTTGGCCACATGAATGCCTTCTCTGGAAAAGTGTCTGTTCACGTCTTATGCCCAACTTTTAATGGAGTTGTTTGGTTTTTTTTTTTTTTTTTTTTTTTGGTAAGTTTAAGTTCTTTATAGATGTTGGATATTAGGCTTTCATCAGGTGCATAGTTTGCAAATATTTTCTCCTATTCTATAGGTTGTCTGTTTATTCTGTTGATAGTTTCTTTTGCTGTACAGAAGTTCTTTAGTTTAATTAAATCCCACTTGTTAGTTTTTGTTTTTGTTGCGATTGCTTTCAGCTTCTTCATCATGAAGTTTTTTCCTGTTCTTATATCCAGAATGGTATTGCCTGGGTCATCTTCCAGGGTTTTTATAGTTTGGGGTTTTACACTGACGTCTTAATCCATATTGACTTGATTTTTGTATTGGTGTAAGGAAGGGGTTCAGTTTCAATTTTTTTCATATGGCTAACCAGTTATCCGTGCACCATTTATTGAATAGGGAGTCTTTCTCCCATTGCTTGTTTTTGTCATCTTTGTCAAAGATCAGATGGTTGTAGGTATATGACCTTATTTTTGGACTGTCTATTCTATTTCATTGGTCTATGTATCTGTTTTTGTACCAGTACCATGCTGTTTTGGTTACTGTAGCCCTGTAGTATAGTTTGAAGTCAGGTAATGTGATGCCTTCGGCTTTGTTCTTTTAGGATTGCCTTGCTTATTTGGGTTCTTTTTTGGTTCTATGTTAATTTTAAAATAGTTCTAGTTCTGTGAAGAATGTCATTGGTAGTTTGATAGGCATAGTATTGAATCTGCAAGTTGCTTTGGGCAATATGGCCATTTTAATGATATTGAATCTACCTATCCATAAGCATGGAATGTTTTTCATGTTTCTGTAATCTATTTCTGTAATTTGTTTCTGTAATCTCTTATTTCCTTGAACAGTGTTTTGTAATTCTCATTATAGTGATTTTTCACCTCCTTGATTAGCTTTATTTCTAGGTATTTTATTCTTTTTATGGCAATTGTGAATGGGATTGTGTTCCTGATTTGGCTCTCAGGTTGGCTGTTGTTGGCATATAAAAGTGATAATAATTTTAGTACATCAGTTTTTTGTCCTGAAACTTTACTGAAGTTGTTTATCAGCTGAAAGAGCTTTTGGTCCAAGACTATGAGGTTTTCTAAATATTGAAGCATGTTGTCTACAAACAGGGATAGTTTGACTTCCTCTTTTCTTATTGGGATGCCTTTTCTTTCTTTCTCTTGCTTGATTGCTCTGGCCAGGACTTCCAATATTATGTTGAATAGAAGTAGTGAGAGAGGGCATACTTGTCTTGTGCCAGTTTTTAAGGGGAATGCTTCCAGCTTTTGTCCATTCAGTATGGTGTTGGCTGTAAGTTTGTCATTGATGGCTCTTACTATTTTGAGGTGTGTTCTTTCAATACCTAGTTTATTGAGAGTTTTTAACATGAAGCGATGTTGAATTGTATCAAAAGCCTTTTCTGAATCTATTGAGGTAATCACTGTTTTTTTGTCTTTAGTTCTGTTTATGTGATGAATCACATTTCAAAGCACATATTCTCATATTTTTTTTTTTAATTTATTTATTATTATTATACTTTAAGTTGTAGGGTACATGTGCATAACATGCAGGTTTGTTACATATGTATACTTGTGCCATGTTAGTTTTAATAGTTTCCAGTTTTATATTTAAGTCTTTAATCCATCGTGAGTTAGTACTTGTATATGGTGAGTGATAGGGATCCAGTTTTATTCTTCTGCATGTGACTATCCAATTTCCCTAGCACTATTTATAGGGTGTCCGTTCCCCCAGTATATGTTTTTGTCTTTGTCAACTTCGTTGAAGGTCAGTTGACTTTAGGTATGTGGCTTTATTTCCAGGTTCTCTATTCTGTTCCATTCATTTGTGTGTGTATTTTTACACCAGTACTATGCTGTTTAGGTTACTATAGCCTTGTAAAATTTGAAGTCAAGTAATATAATTTTTAAAAAAATTAAAACAATAAAAGCACATATTATGTTCAAGTCTCACCCTTTAGTATACTGATTCAAAATTCTGTGAGGCAAATATTTGTTTTAGTACAGTCATGTTAATAAAGGCTAATCTAGTTACCTTGCCATATTTCTCCTTCAGAAGAAGATTTATAGCCATATTCTAGGAGATATTCTACTTTCAGAGCTGGCCCTAACACTTCGATGTTGGACTGGGGCTCCTAGCTGGGTCCTAGTTTTAGGTGAGCCTATTTAAGGTCTTCTAAGCTTTGGTTTACCTCTCCTACTTCAGAGTTTACACTGCAAATTTGCAGAATCCTTCAAGTGCTGCCACCTCCTTAATGGTCACTTCATATTCCATAAGCTCCTCAACATCTTCCCACTGCGGAATAACTGTGGTTTCTGCTCCTACAAAGCCCCCACATAACTAAACCTAATCATCAAGAGCACCCATAGCTCTCGGGAGTTCGGGCCCATCCTGACTCTGTACTTTTGGATACCAAAATTCCAAAACCACTATGAACAGCATGTACTTGGCTCTGCTTACAAAGAAGATTCGAACGCACGCCATTAATTTACACATTCAGTTTTCTGAATATCCATGACTTATTCCCCACTTCCTTCTGTTGATTTCCCAAATTGCCACGCAGCCTGAACTGTCATGTCCATATGAGTCACTTTAGCCGAATACATGTTCCAGTATTACTGAACTCACATCTTTATCCTTGCTGTTGCCATTTTAAGATAATGAGTAATTTGAACATGTTTATAGGATAAAGAGAAGAAGTTAGTGGAGGACAAGAGAATGAAGAATCAGAAAATATGGGAAATACTGATGAAACTGGGTTCCTCTTTGTGTGATGGAATTAAACCTGGAGCAAAAGTAGAATTGATGTCACGCAGTGTTGGGAATAAAATGTGCTTAGGGAAAGACTGTTGAGCATTGAATTCTGAATCTGCCAATTATGTCCTTGGCTGTTCACTCGATACCAACTCTCTTCATCACACCTCAAGGAAAATTAATGGACAAGAAAAGTAAAGGGACCTGGCTTCATTATCATTCCCTCTATTTTCTGATTTTGTATCCTCTCTTCTTCTACTAGTTCCTTCATGATAGTCTAAAATCATGTTCAAGTTATTTATTATCTAACTTGACAACTAGAATCACAGCAAGGGCAAAGAAGTGACTTGGGCAAAACACAGGTAAATGCTGTCATTTGATTACTATGAGGCTTTGAGTCAAAAGCTCAGCACAGTAGCCTGTTTGGCTGGACTTGTCCTTGTGTAATATTTTTTGCTTGGCTAAAGATGAGCCTGAAACCTTGAAGCCAAACAGATTGAACCCCCTTTGTTTCTGTCTCTATAAACTCATGCCTGAATTCTGAGCCGCTCTGTCATAAAATTCTGATGAAAGGAAAAAGTGGTCCAAGCAGAACCTGTAGCCAGGGAGAAGAGACAAGCAAAAGCATATAAGAGAGTTTACAAATGCCTAGAGCAGCGATGACATAGGCTTTATGCCACACAACTTTGTAATAGAAGGGGTGGCTTGCAAAGCTTCAGGGCTCCAGGCTTTGTGGGGAAAATCCGGAGGGAACAAAGAAGAGCACAAGAGAAAGAGAGAAGGATGTCAGAATCTTTATCCAAGGATTTCTGCCAGAGAAGGAAAGACACAAGAGAAACAAAAACCTAAAGCTAAGTTTTCTTTAGAAAGCTCTTGGGCAAAAAAAGATACAGATTTATTCACATTCTTCCCAAGACTCTATCCTTTGAAAAAGTATAGTCCAATGAGGTTCTTGGAACTGACAATTTAAGGCATTTTTTTTTTCTCCTCCAGAGGAGTTGTTGTAAACTGCTGCTTGTCTGAGAAGTAGATGTTAACCTTTTCCTCAGACATAATAGGAAAAGAAATAAGTTTAGGTGAGACTGTCGGTAAAAGTTGAAGCCAATAGTATAGTTCTTAGAATGAGTCTGGAAACATGTCTTACTCTAAAGGCCATATTACAAGAAAAGTACAAGTGTCTCCAAATTACTTTTTTTGAGGGTTAAGGGATTTATTTTTTAAAATTACAAATAATTGCACTTGATGAAAACCAAAGCCATCAACTACAGAGACTATGCTTTAACTCTGACTTAGGTTCCTGCTATACAGAGAAGAACCTATCAGGAAATGGGGTGTCAGGTGCAAGTGAAAAAGCAGCCATCATTAAAGTCCCAGGTCTAGGGCAGGATGGGAATTGGGCTCGGAGCAGACTTAGCCAGAGCTACCCCTGCATCCACACTGAAGACCCTTGATGACCATTCCCACATGCAGCTTCAACCCCAGCAAATGAAGTGAGTTCCAGAGTTGGCATCCTGTAACTTTACTATTTGCTTATATATCATAGGCAGCACAGGTCTGCATAACCTTCTCTGTTCCATTTGGTAATCAGAATTTCATCTGCATAGCCTTCTTTTAATGTGGAATTTATATAGCTATTGACCTGTGACTTTGTGTTTTCAAAAAAGGTTGTATATGTTGCAAGTTTTCTAAAGATCAGTTTCTGAAGATGGGCCAGAGGTTTTCACGTTACTCTTTCCTTTATAAGGTTCAGTTTTAGCTTCTTTCATCTTCTAACACCGCCAGTGTCAGCTCAAGGAACTCTTAGCCATCCAGAACTTCCCAGCTTCCTTTTACTTGAGCATTTTTTTCTCACAAGATGATTTGCAAAGATGCTGTGTCATTCAGAAGGTCATAATGTCTCTCTGGTCATTATTCTCCTCATTAGATGTCTATCGCCTTCATCTACCATTTCATAATCAAAACATATATATTTTTAAATTAATTAAAGCACATTCAAGGTTAGCCTTATAATAATCTCCATGTCACCAATTAATAGCTTTCTGGAGTGGAAAAGCAAATAGTAAAGTTACTGTTCTGTTCATAAAAGAGGTTTCCTTCTTATAAAATCAGGAAAGCTGGGACTTTCCCGAGTCTCAAGCCCAGCCCAAGGGAGTGGTTTCTGTATAACATGATCATTATTCGTGTAGCTTCTTATAAAAAAGAATTGATCTGACACAACTGTCAGAAATTTATAAATGAGAACTAGAGAAATAAAGTGATTTACCACATGTCAAGGAGTAAATTAAAGGTAGAAAGTGGATTAGATTCTCAGGAACTCCAGTTTAAGCCATTTCCACTATAAAGCTGTACTATGTAAAAAGTTAATCAAAACATGGGAATGATATAAAGTAGCAAAGTGAAGAGCAAGAGTTGGCTTGCCAAAGCTTAGTTAGAATGGAGAGTTAGAACTTCAAATTTCTCCAGGTCTCCTACCCAAACCCCATAATGACAACTTGTCCCTGTAAACTAAATTGTCTAATGCATTTTGGATTCTCAGAATTAGAGAACACTTAATATGTATTCTGAGTAATCAGAAAGAGCTTGTAATTTTTGCTTTGACCTGTCATTCATTTTAATTTGACTAAGCCACTCTTAACACATAATTCAGATAATGCTGAAATGTCAGTACATTTCCCTATTCAGACAGCTCCTTAATGTGCTGTTCATTCATTCTCTACATTACCATAAGAAAAGCATTCAATTTACCAAAGGAACAACAACGAGTGGAAGCGCCAGTCTTCCTATAAGTGAGAAAATCATTAGCTTTTCCCACCAAGTAATTATTGCCAATATCTCTAGTGAGTAGCAAATTCTCCTTCACAAAGCTATTATTGGTGTCCTTCTGAGGTCAGAGGCATGAAGATTGAGGAGTAGGAATGACATATTTCAATGTAACCTTTAAAAGTTCCCTTTGAAAGATTTTGTGCAAAAGAAAAATCTCCAAAGACCTGAACTATTGCAACTCAGTAAACAGTCACCAGTCATTCCCTTTGAAGTCTCCCCTTAGGGGCAATTTAATGAGTGAGAAGAAGAGCATTTGTCAGGATTTCCTACTTGATCTTTTGATCTCCTCATAAGCAGGTTCATAGCAGATTTGTCTCCAAAACACAGGGTGAAGGAAAAGCCCTGTTACTGGTTATTGCTGTCATAAAATTAAGCAACATTAATAACTGCAGCTTATCCTATATGTTTATGAAAAAAATTAGACAAAGTGTCTCATTTGTTATTGACAACAACCCTGAGAACAAAGCTGGTGCTATTACTACCATTTATAAATGAAGACTCAGGCGGATAGACTGGGACTGAAAGTAGGTTACATACTGATTATGCATCAAATTCTGTTTGCAGCAATTTCTGGTACTGATGAGCATTCTCCAAACGTAGAATGGTATTTCACTATGATAATTATAGCCTATAGCTGGAGGTCACTAATTTTTGCTCATTTATCTTACAAAATAATTTTGAAAACTATGTAACCTATCATACAGTTTTATATTATGACCAAAAATTTCTATCATAATATCAAATAACTATAAATTACATAATTCCTAGCATATTGTAAACATACATTTTTAAATAAGAGTTTCTTTGTGTTTTTAATATAGCCAAAGAAATTTAAATAACTGATTCTCTGACACATGTCTTTATCCGTTTATATATTAAGTGAAATAGGTCTTCTGTAACATTTAGAAAATTGCATCATTTCATTTCCTTTTGAATACATATACTTCTTTCACTTTCTAAATGAATTTTGCCCTTTTGTAGTATATTTTTCTATACAAAATATTGTTATATTGTCTTTTGATCATACATTTTGTAATGAAAACATATGGCTGCACACTATACTTTTTGAATTTTCTGTAATCATAGAAATCATGTTAAATCCATGCCTTTGGATTAAAACATCAACATGTATTAGTAAAAAATTGATTTCCTAAACAAAAATATTATTAACATTAATAAAGAATTTTTAATATAAATAGTAAAATTTTATTTAAAATTCATTCCAGTGAGGTGGAAGGGGGTTATGGTAGACAGTATAAGAACCCATTCACAAATGTTCATGTTCTAATCCCCATAATCTGTAATTATGTTACTTTACATGGTAAAGGGACTTTTCAGATGCAATTAAATTAAAGATCTTGAGATGGAGTGATGATCCTGGATTATCTGGGAGGATCCAACATAATCACAAGAGCGCTTATAAAAGGAGACAAAAGGGTCAGAGGCAGAAAGAAAAGCTGTGATGACACAGCAGGTATTGGAATGATGCACTTTGAAGAACTGAGATGAGCCAAGGAATGCGGTGACCTCTGGGAGTTGGAAAAGGCAAGGAAAGGGATTCACATCTGGGGCATTCAGAAGGAACACAGCCTTGCAGATAACTGGATTTTAGCCTTGTAAGACCCATTTAGATACCTAACCTGCAGAACTGTAAGATGTTGAGTTTCTGCTGTTTTAAGCAAAGAAGCTTGCCGTAATTTGTTACAGCAGCTGTAAGAAACTAATACAGACAATTACATAGAAGTATGTCTGTTTATCTTTGGATGATTATGATTTATTACTAGAATAAGACAGGATTGAGCATTCATTTTATGCCTACTTTTCAATTTATATACATAAATTATACATATATATATTCAATTTATATGAAGTATACATACACACACATATATGGAAAGTTGGCATAAAATGGATATACACATATGCCAGAATAAGTCCATTCCTAAAGGTAGACATTTCATTAGAGCAGTGATAGTCATTCCTTTGAACCTCTTCTGAGTTATACAACAAAAATTACAAACTGATATAAGATCAAAAGGTATCTTTAATGATCTATCAGTTAACATTTTAATTGTGTCATACTGTGGTCAGGGTTAGGGGGAGACAAGCAAGGAGGCAGTCTTTGTCGGGGTTGTGCAAGAGCAGGGTGTGCACTTGCATGGCTCTGAAACCAAATGCCTTCTTAAGATTTTCTCTCAAAGTGTCTCATTTACCTCACCTTGGTCATGAAGTTGGGTCCTACTTGAATTTTATAAGAAACAGAGAACCACAACACAATACAACAACAATACGCATCTGAGATGTGTATCAAAAAAATGTACCAAGACTAATACTATTATGGTTTTTTTCTGGCAACTTTTAATTTAAAGACATCTGGCTTAATTTGATAGACTTAGATTATTGGGAAAAAATAAAATAATGTTAATTTTAATGCTTTTTAAAAAATGACATTTTGGATTAAGAGCTTTTATCTTTTCTTGTGCTTGAAATATGTTTTTGAAAATGTTGGAGCTGAACATTTGGTTCATGGGAAATGCCTGCATATAAATTAATTAGCAAAAACAATTAGGCAAATAAGACATATTTTATGTCAGAAAGAATGTCATGTATCTACTTTTAACTTTTTAATTACTCAATTTTTAATTTAGATAAACATATCAATATATATTCCTATGATGACTATTTTACTTCTTGATCCTAAATTAGTCTGGGACAGCAGGCATTGGGGGATCAAGTAGCTAAGATATTTAGTCAGTATAAGGGCAATGACAATTATAAGAATTTAGGAGGAAGATATCTTATTTTTACAGCACTGGAGAATAGGAGAACACAGCTGGAGAACTTAGATTCTAGCAGTCAATTGCAATTTAAGGCATGCTTTCAAAGCTGGAGTTTCTATGTCAGATTTAAAGAAGACTCATATCCTGAAACTACAGAAAATACGTAATTTATGGTGTTTATAGAACCGAGATCTAGAGGCAGCTAAGGAGGGTACTAATCACTATATATAGGGAGAGAGAGAGGGAGAGGGAGAGGGAGGGGGAGGGGGAGGGAGAGGGGGAGGGAGAGAGAGAGAGGGAGAGGGAGAGAAATAGGGAGAGGAGAGGGAAACGGAAAGGGAGAGAGAGAGAGAGAGGGAGAGGGAAAGGGAGAGGGAGAGAGGGGGAGAGAGACAGAGAGGGGGAGAGAGAGAGAAATAGGGAGAGGGAGAGGGAAACGGAGAGGGAGAGGGAGAGGAAGCAAAAGACTTAGATCAGCTGTGACAATCAAAAAAATGTACGGTTTCTTGTTTTTAGGTTGAAGTCAGTTCACGAAGCCAGAACCCACTGATCAAAGTGGAGGATGGTTGCTTTTGAAAAAGACCACAAGTATATGCAATAAATATTCCTTTTCTCATATTCTTCAGTTTCCCAGGTGATTGTGCATTAGAGATGTTTTAAACCATGAGATACTGTGAGATATAATCTCTTAGGTTTACAGTGGGACTTACAGGTCAGGTGATTAGGACTGAGACCAGGGTAAGGTGAATGAGATGTCTAGGAAACAAATGTTAAGAAAGCACTCACTCTCGTGTTATGCATGTGCGGGCTTTGTACTTTCACAGCCCTGAGAATAATTTTCTCCTCAGATTTTGTTTCCTAAGTGATTTGCTTGCCTCACCTAATTCTTGGCCCTGCATGTAGCATGGAATTTTGAACCCAATCTCTCATATTATGTCTAATTCCTGTGAACCCACCTTGTGATTATCTTCACGTTTCTTACATGTAAAATTAGGATTGATATACGTAACACCTGGCAGGAACTTACATTGCTTTCTTGACTCGTAGAGTAAGGGCCATCATAAAAGAGTCAAGTGGAAAGCCCTCAACATGCCCTATTTCTCCTGTGCCAAGAAAATAAAGGAAACAGAGCAATTCAGGAAAAACTGAAGATTAGGATCACTAAAATTTAACAAATACAAGATACTTACTATACCTATATTCAATTCATCTCTCTAGTCTCTGCAAAAAAGCAGATGAATTGCAGCAAATGATAGTGAAATTCTATAAACATAACCAAGTGTTGGTTCCAATTTCAGACGCTGTTCAAAATGTGGTCTAGTCTTTACTGTAACAGATTAACACAATTTCTGTTGCATAATTTATAATGACTTTGTGAATGATGGTTTTTCTTGTTCTCCATCATCAGGAAGACTCAACAATTGTTCACCATTACGCAATAAGGACAACAGTACACTTCTACTGCCTTTTACTATCTTGGCCCAAAGCAATGTAATTTTCTTCTCTTTGTCATAAAGTAGTTCTATGGAACCTTAATCATCCTGAAGTTCTTCACAGAATGACAATTTGACCCAATGAGTAGAGAATGAATGTGGTAAACTTTTTAAGGCTCATACATGGTTCAGAAAATACGGAGAGATTCCCTCTGAGGTCAACACAACTGTTACACTTCACATCTCTCGCAGCACATTATGAGCTTTTTGAAGGAGGACAGGGGACTTTGGAGACAGCATTCATCATACTTAGAAAACTGCTCCAATCCATGTATTGAATGACCTGGAATCCTTCAAGTTTCAAGTATGGTCAAGAACAAAGGAAATATTTGCAGCAGGTCTAGGATACAGTACAATCTGTCCAACCTCAAGTCATAGAATGCATTAGATTCAGTAGTGCTAGACCAGTTTCTCAACCTCAGTACTATTCACATTTTGAGCTTGATTATTTTTGTTGTTGTGGAGAAAGAAGTATCCAGTGTATGGTAGGACGTTTAGCAGCATCTCTGGTTTCTACCCACTGGATGCCGGTAGCAATCCCCATTCAAGTTGTGACAACCAAAAACATCTACAGATAGCGACAACTTCCTCCTGGGAGGTAAAATAGCCCCCAGTTGAGAAATACTGTGCTAGAGTGACAGATAAGGATCCTTATCTTGTCAAGCCCCAATAGAAGATATAAAGTACAGATCTCTTGGTTTCTGGAGTAAAATTATGCCCTCCACATCAGAAGATTACTTTTGGTTTGAAAAAATAACCTTGGCATGCTACTTGAATCTTACTGAGACTGAGTATTTGAATATGGAATGCGAAATGAATACATGGCCTCAGAAGCCTATTCTGATGTTAGTGTTATCAGATCCATTTTATCAGATAATATTTGTGGGCACAGCCAAAATTCATTAAGAGAAGTCATACATTTGGGATCAGGCTTGAGTATATATTGATGATATAATTAAATTACAGGAATAGGTGGTCTATGGCATCTACCTCGGATGCACTGGTACTTCTTGCTTAAAACAAACTGATTGCACCATAGAATGGGGATTCCCTATGGCCAACTGATGGATACTGACTTGGGCATCATTCAAAAATGTACTGCAGTAATGCTTATCAATTGCTGGGAATTGACACCTTCTACATTACAACCCCATTTAGTGAGGATTGTAGCATTGGGAAATCCTTCTTGTAATCAGGGGTATGAGTAACACAGTTGACCACCCACTTCATTTGGAGGAAGCTTGGTCTGAGGTTAGAGTGTGCAATGACTTTTGGGAAAAGGCAGCTAGCCTACTGGTGTTCCAGGAGTAATAATACTGAAAAATGAAGGATGAGAAAGCCTTTAGAAGTATGTGAGTGAGAATTTTGGAGTAGGCACACAGCATGCAAAATTTTGTGTTTCGTATTAATCACCTAAACGAACTTAGGACTTTCTCAACAGCCAGGCTGACACGATGACATGTCCCATGGGTATCAGCCAATCTTTCATCTTAACCACCTTTAGGGCTGACATAATGACCTTATGAGCAGACTTAACATGAGGATGAATGGTATGAACAGGACCAAGAGCATCACCTCTTTTTCAACAATGTCACAGCTGCTGTTCAAGCCCCAACTGCTTACAGTACAGAATGACATTGTGCACTCGATATGGCATCATCCCTTGAAAACAATAGCCGGTTGCTTTTTTAAGTCTGTTCTCACATGGCAATAAAGAACTACCTGAGACTGGGTAATTTATGAAGAAAAGAGGTTTAATTGACTCGTGGTTCTGCAGGCTGTAGCACAGCTGCTTCTGTTTCTGGGGAGAACCTCGGGAAGCTTCCAATCATGGCAGAAGGCAAAGCAGGGAGCAAGCATCTCCCATGGCAGGAGCAGGAGCAAGAGAGTGTCGGATTTACCTAGGGCACACAAGATTGGCCTAACCAGGTATGCCATTTGCATAGCATCCAAAGAAGTTGGCCACCCCACCCTAACATTTGATTATGAAGATGGATTCTCTACCTGGCCAGTGCCATGTTGCCTGCTTCTTTACTGTACATGTGGTGACAAATAAAAGGAAAGATGGAGCCTCCATGTTGAACATACCTGGCTTCCAAGTAGCCCTTCTCAGATTACAGATTAACTTCCTTGTATACTCCCTGAGCAAATGCCATGACCCTTTAAAAAATATGCCTCTGATGCTCTTTAAAATATCTCTGCTTTTATTAATATATTGTAATATTTTACTTGTTGAATGTGCCTTATGATTCAATGTATCTTAAAAAATACATTGATATTTTCACACACCAACTTTTCTTATGAAGTCAGCCTAATCCTGATAACAAAAGATAAGGAAGTTAAATGAAAAGTATAGACTTCCTCTCTAATGAAATTATGTGCCAAACTTTTAAAAGAAGGAAGAGAAAAGGAAAGAAGATAGAAAGGAGGAAGAAGAGGAAAATCAAATACAGTGATACCATAACATGGGAGAGGTAATATCCTACGACTAAGTTAACTGTATTGCTTTTAAAGATTCAAAATCAGGTAAGTCACCATATGAACAACCGAAGAAGAAAAACATATAATCTCAATAGACACGAAAAAATCATTTTATAAAACCAACAATCATTCATGATGCAATCTCTAAAACTGAGAATAGAAGCATGTTATTAACAAAATATAAAAATCTAGCAAACTTCATTCTGAATAGTGAAATAAAGATCACTTTCCTTCTGAACTTGTGAGGAGATAAAATGCTTGTTTACAGTCACTTCTCGTAGATATTATTTAAAAGGACTTGATGAAATAAAACTGCCCTATTCATAGATGATATTATCATATACATAGAAAATTCAAAAGAATGTACAGAGTAAAACTATTACAAAAAAAAAAGTACATTTGATGAGGTGCTTGGACAAAAGGGCAATATTTAAAAAAATCAACTGTATTTTTAAATACTAGCAACAAAAAATAGAACATGAGTATTTGAAAGATACATATTATTATATGTATAATAATATCAAAAATCTAGGAATAAATCTGTGAATTATGTGCAAGACTTATGTAGAACACTAAAACTGTGCATGATTAAGAGAAATCAAAGACCTAAGTTAATTGTGATTTGCCAGGCTCTTCAATTATAACTCTTGTAAAGATTTTAATTTTTACTTCATAGATTTACATACTAAATGCAATCCCAGACTCAGTTTTTATGGTGGAAATAAATAAATGGACAATAAGATAGATGTAAACATACAAAGGGCTAAAACTGGAGGACTTACTCTATTGGATATTGAATTATTATAATGCTACAGTATTTCAGATAGTACAAAGGCAAACAGATAAATGTAGTGTATTAGTCCATTTTTCACACTTCTGATAAAAACATACCCGAGACTGGGCAATTTACCAAAAAAAGAGATTTAATTAGACTTACAGTTCCATGTGACTTGGAAACCTCATAATCATGGCAGAAGGCAAGGAAGAGCAAGTCATGTTTTACATGGGTGGCATCAGGCAAATAAAAGAGAGCTTGTGCAGGGAGAGTTCCATTTTTGAAACCATCAGATCTCATGAGACTTATTCACTATCATAAGAACAGCATGGGAAAGACCTGACCTCATGATTCAGTTGCTTCCCACCAGGTTCCTCCCACGACACACGGGAATTGCGGGAGTTTCAATACAAGATGAGATTTGGGTGGGGATACAGCCAAAACACATCATGTAGCAAAAGAAAGAGTCCAGAAATAGGCCTATAAAAGTGTACCAATATATGACAAAAATAACAATGCAGCACAGTGGCAATCTGATAGTCTCTTCAACACAGAGATGGGTCAATTGGACATCCATTAAATAAATATTTACCCTCACTCCTCCAGATTGACTGGAGAGAAAAATGAGACAGTTAAAATAATACAGCTTCTAGATAAAATATGCTAGAGCATCTTCATTTCTTACACAGAATACAAAAATAAAGCTTATTTGTAGTGTTTTAAAATTAAGAATTCAATAGTCTAACAATAGTACATGTCAGCAAGGATGTGGTTTAACTGAAACTGGAGTAGGTATGTCAATATTTAGAATGACTCTAAAAAATTGGGTATGTCAGAATGCACTAAAAGCTCAACAAAATTCTAGGTATATATTCAACAGAAATGTATGAATAAGGAGAGTCAAGATGGCGAATAAGACAGCTCAGTCTCCAACTCCCAGCCAGCGACACAGAAGACCGATTGATTTCTGCATTTTCAACTGAGGTACTGGGTTCATCTCACTGGGAGTGCGGACGATGCGGTGCTGGTCAGCTGCTGCAGCCGACCAGCGAGCTGAAGCAGGGTGAGGCATCGCCTCACCTGGGAAGCGCAAAGGGAATCCCTTTTTTTCTAGCCAGGGGAACTGAGACACACAACACCTGGAAAATCAGTTAACTCCCACCCCAATATTAGCTTTTAAGCAAACAGGCACACCAGGAGATCATAGCTCCCACACCTGGCGGGAGGGATCCCGCATGCGCGGGCCTCCTCATTGCTTCTTACAGCAGTCTGTGGTCTACCGGCAAGGCAGCGAGGCTGGGGGAGGCTCCCGCCATTGCTGAGGCTTAAGTGGGTAAACAAAGCTGCTGGGAGGCTCCAACTGGGTGGAGCTCACAGCAGCTCGAAAACTCTGCCTGTCTCTGTGGAGCTCCACCTCTGGGGACAGGGCACAGCTACACAACAACAGCAACAACAACAACAACAACAACAAAGCAGCAGAAAACTCTGCAGGCGCCAAGCGACTCTGTCACGAGCAGCTTTGAGAGAGCAGTGGATCTCCCAGCAGGAGGCTGAGATCTGAGAGCAGGACAGACTGCCTGCTAAGTGACCCCTGAGTAGCCTAACTGGGAGACATCCCCACTAGGAGACAGTCTGACACCCCACACCTACAGGGTGGGAGTATACCCCTGAGAGGCTTCCAAAGCAAGAATCAGACAGGTACACTTTCGCTGTTCCGATATTCTATCTTCTGCAGCCTCTGCTGCTGATACCCAGAGCAAACAGGGTCTGGAGTGGACCTCAAGCAATCTCAACAGACCTACAGCAGAGGGTCCTGACTGTTAGAAAACTATCAAACAGGAAGGACACCTACATAAAACCCCATCAGTACATCACCATCATCAAAGACCAAGAGGCAGATGTCAAACAAAGATGGGGAAAAAGCAGAACCAGAAAAAGCTGGAAATTCAAAATAAAACACATCTCGGCAAAGGGCGTAGCTCATGCGTAACAACGGATCAAAGCTGGACGAATAACAGCCGAGATGAGAGAAAGGCTTCCAGTCCATCAAATTTCATCAGGCTAAAAGGAGTGCGATGGCGCAAAAGAAACTAAAATGCAGAAAAAAGAATTAAAATTGTGACTAAGACTGAGTAATGCAGAGAAGGTCCTTGAAATAAAGATGAAAAACCATGACCGAAAATCGTGGCTCGTCACAAGCTTCAGTAACCGATCGGTGATCAACTGGAAGAAAGAGTATCAGCGATTGAGGGATCAAATGAATGAAATAAAGCGAGAAGAAACCAAAAAGAAAAAGAAAGAAAAAATGAACAAAGCCTGCAAGAAGTATGGGATTATGTAAAAGACCAATCTCCAGGTCTGATTGGGGTGCCTGAGGTGAGGGAAAATGGAACCAGAAGTTGGAAAGCACTCTTCGGGATCATCCAGGAGAACTTCCCAACCTAGTAGGGCAGGCCAACATTCAAATCCAGAAATACAGAAATACAAAGATGCTCTAGAAGAACTCAAGACACATAATTGCCAGATTCCTGAAGTTGGAAATGAAGGAAAATCTTGGGGCAGAGAGAAAAGGTCGGGTTACCCACAAAGCCATCAGGGCTCTGGCAGATATAGGCAGAAACTCTACAAGCCGAAGAAACTT